>NC_041395.2:1887735-2060235 GCF_900747795.2 Erpetoichthys calabaricus | reverse complement strand
ATACGAAAAAAAACTGCAACTTTCAAACGTTTTCATTTCGAAGCACATTTACTTCTATTGTCAAAAATACAAGCAATTAGTTTGGTCGCTTCTTCTTCTTTTGTCTAATGGAGTTTCATCACCGCAGCTTCTTTTTTTTTTGTCTCCTTTCGTTTAATGGAATGTCGTCGCTTGGTACAACGGCAGGTTATTTAAGAGATAACTCTATAAGGCGGAACCTCAAAGCGGTACGGATCACGAACTGTGAAACGTTTGGTTAAAATTACACTTGATAGACAACTTCAAACGTTGGTAATTGGACAGGTGAGATTTTGATTGTCATAGAGTAACAATAATCTCATTCGTTGAAACTCTGAATTAGCCAATACTATCCACTTCCATTTATAGTTATCCCGCCTTCAGATCCGCCCATAATGTCTCCGGTCTGCAGCAATACCCTTCTCGGAGGCTTTGGTGACAGGTGAACAGTGAAGTCCATCCCACACACAAATGAAATCCGAGCCCTGGCTGAATGACACAACTCGCGCTGTCAGACGCGAGTGCCGAAAAGCTGAGCGCAAGTGGAGAAAGGACAATGTGCGTGTATCGTTTCAAGTATTGAAAGACTGCTGGCGTCGTTATCAGTTTATTGTGAAAGATGCCAAAAGAGCATACATGTCAAATATTATTCTGTCAAACTATCACAAACCGCGTGTGTCATTTGACACTATAGATGGGGGTTTAAATGCTCCACAGAATGCGTGTATGGAACCTTCTTTTGAGACATGTAAGAAATTTTTGCACTTCTTTGTGGATAAGGTGAACAATGTTAGGGCTCATATACCTCTCACTGTTTATGACCCCTTAGCTGTTCTCCCCTGCTCTGCTGTTTTTTTTATCAGTTTGAGCCGGTGACTCCATCTTGTTTACATGAGATTGTTGGTCAATCGAAGCCCTCAGGTTCTCCTTTTGATGTTGTCCCACCTTCTCTTTTTAAAGAGATTATTTCTGTTTTAGGGCCATCTGTTCTTGCTATTATCAATAGCAGCCTTTCCTCAGGCATAGTTCCTAATTTGTTTAAACATGCCATAGTGCAACCATTGATCAAAAATCCAAGCCTAGATCCCACTGTTCTATCCAATTTTAGACCGATTTCCAAGCTTCCATTTCTCTCCAAAATTTTGGAGAGAAGTGTGTATATTCAATTGAAGCCTTTTTAGATGAAAGTGATGTGCTCAAAGTGTTTCAATCGGGTTTTAAGTCGCTTCACAGTACTGAGACCGCATTACTGAAGGTTTTTAATGACATCCTTTTGGCAACAGACTCAGGGGATTATGGGATTTTAGTTCTGCTCGATTTAACAGCTGCTTTTGATACTATAGACAGGGCCGGATTTATATGAAAAGAGGCCCTAGGCTATTCCACTTATGAGGCCCTTTCACCTTCCATTTTTAAGGAATTGCTAACAATTTGAATGTAGGCCCCTCTTGATCTTGAGGCCCTAGGCTGAAGCCTAGTTAGCCTATAGGAAAATCGGGCCCTGACTATAGATCATAGTATTTTATTATCTCGTCTGGAGCATTGTGTGGGCATTCGTGGTACTGCCTTGGCGTGGTTTAAATCATACTTGACTCAAAGAACTTTTTCAGTGAGGCTAGATGAATTTAGATCTTCCTCTGCTTCACTATCATGTGGGGTTCCGCAAGGCTCCATACTTGGTCCTCTGCTATTTTCTTTGTATCTCCTGCCTCTTGGCTCTGTTCTTAGAAAGCATAAAATTGGTATGCAGACGATACTCGGGTTTATGTACCCCTTAAACGTAAGGATGCTTACTCCATACAAATTTTGGTTATGTGCCTAGAAGAGGTGAAAGCTTGGATGGCAGTAAACTTCCTAAATTTTAATGAAAATAAGACAGAGGTTATAGTTTTTGGTCCTGGCGGCACCAGTGGGTCTGTTTCTACTTCTGCTCCTGTGGATTTGTGTCCCCTTGCACAATATGGTACGCCTGTTATTACAAATTTGGGTTTTAGGATAGATGAGGATTTTAGACTGGACGGTCAGATCAGTGCGGTGGTGAAATCTGTTTTTTTTTTCAGCTAAGACGTTTGGCGAAGATAAAAAACATTCTTTCCAAAGATCAATTTACAACAGTAATCCACGCCTTCATTACAACCCGGCTGGACTATTGTAATTCGTTGTATGTTGGTGTTAGCCAGTCCACCCTGTCTTGGCTCCAGTTGGTGCAAAATGCTGCTGCACGCTTTTTAACTGGCACGCGGAAAAATGAGCACATTACACCTGTGTTATCATCACTGCACTGGCTGCCTGTTCAGTTTAGAGTTCATTTTAAGATTCTTTTATTTGTTTTTAAGTCCTTAAATGGCTTGATCCGCCCTACCTCGCTGAGCTGCTGCATATGCACTCTCCTTCCCACTCACTCAGATCAGCTGGACAGCTGCTTCTGGATGTGTCGAGGACTCAGCGAAAGCTCAGGGGGACAGGGCTTTTACCGTTGTGGCTCCAAGGCTCTGGAATTCACTGCCGATCCACATTAGACAGGCCTCCTCACTGCCATTGTTAAGTCTGCTCTTAAGACTTACCTCTTTGGTTTGGCGTTTGAAGCCTCACACAAATAAGCCGTAGTAGAAGGAGGTAAAGCTTGGATTTCTTGTCTTGATGCATTGAGGAACTGCGTTTGCAGGCTGGCATTAGTTCATAGAGGTTCCTTGTACTTCTGTTTCAAGTCAGAGTCATTAATTAAATCTGTTAGACTTTCGTAATCATTTGCAGTGAAGCCGACCAGCCTAGCTGCAGTTACAAATGGATTTGGAATTTAAAAATGATCAGCAGTGGGTTTGGAAGAATATTGGAAGAGAGATGACTGCTGGTCACACTGAACTGCTAGAGACCTCTTTGTGGATTTTCACATTTAGTTCTAACAAAGATTCTTGTAACACAGAGAAGCAGTCCAAGTGATTTTGTTCAGCTGCAGATATCCACAATTCCAGTTTCTTATTAAAGAATGAATTGGGGTTTTTTTTTTATATTTTGAGCTGAAAATTTCACATTCTTTCCTTGTAGTGACTGTTTAGTTTCATTTAATTTTGTAACGATATCTGCCAGACACACAAGTCTCATTAGCCATGATGAATTTGTTAAACAGTCCACAACGTAATGTCTGGAGCTGCTTGAAGTGAAGAAGGCCAGTTATTTACTACAAAGTTTGAAAAGTTTCCGCTGCATAGCCATCTTACTTCAGTGTGTAAAAGAAACACTTTATGTTGACCGGCTATTTCATCCCACATAATCTGCTGTGAAGTGGACATGATTTGACACAGTTAATGCTGTTTACAGCTTTGTCCTGCAGCCCACATTTGACATCTTCTGCTATTTTTAGTTGCCTGATCAATGGCTGTTAGTACTTTGCGTTGCCACTTTCAACACTAGAACCACTGAGGCCCAGTGTCAGTTAGAACATAAGAAATTTTCAAACGACAGGAGACCATTCGCATCCTTTTGTCAGTGGTTTGTAGCTGATAATTAAGCTGCACTAATATATTTTCCATATCCTTCTTAAATATATTCCAGGTGTCTGCTTCAGCTCTGTAGTTTCTTCCAGAGACCCACAACTCTTTGTGTAAAGAAGTCCTTCCTGGCTTCAGTCCTCAATGCACTCCTTTGGTGTGTCTAAATGTTTTAATTATCCCCTCAGTGTGCATGCCACACTTCTGTCCTTCCTTGTCTTTTCCTAATTTACTGCACTGCAGATGTCCATGTGGCTGTAACTTCACAATTCTGTTGTGAAAACGCAGTTGATGATATTTCTCATTGTATTTTTTACACAAAAGATCTGTATTACCGTCACAAGTGACACCGTTGATCATTGGTACCCAGAAGTGACTCTCTGTCTTCCTCTTCCGCCTTGAACTCGACTGCATTTGCAAATCCTAGGTGGAGTGGTGGCACTGAGGCTAGGGATCTGTATTGGCACTCAGAAGGTTGCCGGTTCGAATCCTGTAAATGCTAATAGGGACTCTGCTCTGTTGGGCCCTTAACCTGCAATTGCTGAGTGCTTTGAGTAGTGAGAAAAGCGCTATATAAATGCAAAGAATTATTATCCTTTTCACCTCTGAGAATCCAATTTGACTGCCACTGTCAAGGTTATTGTGTGTCGCCTCCCAAATGTCAATTGTTGTCTGACTCTCCTCCAGACGACTACACGATAATCACAGGAAACTATCACTAACTAGGGGGCTCTGCCCCCTGCTCGCTTCGCTCGCCAACCCCTGGTCGTGGGTAACGCGAAATACATTTGAAAGAGATTATTGTCCTTCTTGGTAATTGTTACATATGTATCATGTTCACTGTCACGATATCTGTAGGTCTATGTAATATATGTAAATGACAATAGCAGTGTAATTGTTATGTTATGTAAGTACCAATACATGTGAAAGAGATTATTATCTTTCTTGGTAATTGTTACATATGTATGACAGGTCTATGTAATATATGTAAATGACAATAGCAGTTTAATTGTTATGTAATGTAAGTATAGATGTGCAGATCTATGTATGAGATATATTGGAGTGTAAAGGTGTAGATGACGAACATAGGAAGTAAAGATATACACAACATTTGTAGTATAGATGGCGTGTTGTCCTTGATTGAGTGTTCCTTGGTATGGAGTTATTCTAATCTTAACGTTAATGTTACATGAATGCCGAACTCTTCAGAAGGCTACATAAAGTTGTCCATGTCTAAATACAGGCTCAGAGAGGTAAAGGCCGACTCTGTCCATGGTCTGTCCTTGGGATGTGTTGATTGTTATGTAATGTGCTTCACATATGCTGTGTAGTTTGGACGTTTGGTTAATGCAGTCTATACAGTGTTTATTTTCGGGTACATTGTTAGTTAGAAGCTTCCGTAAATATTCAGGATATTCATTTAAAGGAGGCAGTGTAACCTGACCCTTCTGACAACAACATGTACACTCATTAGTTGTACTGGCAGTTGTTTCTTCAGGGAAGTTAAGTGAATGACAATGACAGCAAATGATATTCATTAATCCCCATGAATTTTCATTAATAGTGGACTCATTATAGAATGCGTTGTCAGCTAATTGGCGGAATTGTTGTATCTCCGTCAGTCGAGTACTATCGTTTTGAACCTGTGCCTGCTTTGCTTCCCAGGCGGGCTCGTGTTTGTATCTCTGTCAGTTGCGCAATGTTGTTTTGAACCCGTGCCTGCTTTGCTTCCGCGGTTTGAGACGCGCGTTATAGGCGTCCACGTTCATTGTATCTGTCCATGCGGGCTCGTTTGTTGCCTCATGCCTTCTGTAGTATTTGTGGATGTTTGTGGACTCCGTAGTTTTTCCCGTTTGACTTTGGGGTGGGGGGTTAATTCATTTTTTGGGTGGCTGTGTCGTTACTTATGGGCGCATTGCCTCATGCCTTCCGTATTATTTGTGGATCTTTGTGGATGGGGCGGGGGGTTAATTCACTTTGGGGCGGACGCGTGCTGTGCGCGCATGCACACTATGTCTCCTGCGTCCATGGGCATGGGCATGTACCTGCTTCCATCCGGTTTACAATTCTCAGTTAGTAATATGGATCATCACTCCTGTTTTTAGTTCATGTAATAAAACATTGTAGGTGAATATGAAGGCTAGCAGTGTGCCAGTGTTGTCAGTTTGCTAAAAGAAGCACAAACTAAATACATGAGGAGCTGCACGACCGCCACTTACCTTTCACTCAGCAGGAGTAAAGCAGAATTACTCTTAACTGGGGAAGTTTCATCTTCTCTTTCAATGGCGGCACCAGCACATTTCTACTCGGTGAAGAGCCCTGGTGTAGTCCTGCAGTTTGCACTGATATACATTTTGCTATGTTAACTCCTGACTATATTCAGTTTATATACTTTAAAAGTTGTAATGTTTTTACACTTTCTCCAAATACTTCCACTTGTTATCACAGTATTAAAACACTTGGCTTTTAGAAACTGCTTAATGAGAAATGTCAGATTGGTAAACTAAAGAAGTTTGTATCTAAAAAGATCTACATTTTGCATACATTTATACTGTGGTGTTAGTAAAAGTTCTCTTTTTTTCTGTCCTCTTTTGTAAACAGCACCTTGACATTGACTCCTAGATTTGTTACGAATTAATATAAAAGTTGTGAGTTGTATGTATCTGACAGCATGGAGCTCTAAATCTTTGCTTGGTGTTCTGAAAAGCAGGCTGTGATTCCAATATGAGGCAGTGGTGACTTTATTCCGTTAGCTCGCCAACTATTGTTTAGATAAAACAAAGTAAGCAAATAAACATTTTTTTAAAAATTAATGATTCGCTCCTTTATTAAATGTCTTTTTTGGAACAGTTGTCCTAACTCCTCTTTCATTTGTCAAATGCCCTCCTTCTCCTCATTTTAAACTGTGAAGATCTGCTTGTGCCCTGCACGCTGACTGTTGGTGGTTTTCTTGATTTACCTTCAGCATGGTGGGTCTGCGCTCCTGTTTTCTGCAAATTAAAGGTGAATAATGAAATGGATGAATGAAAGATTAAATCATTCAGGGCCCTGCAGCTTATCAAACAGTGAAATCCGTAACAATGACACATTAAATATTACGCAGTGCGCGGTTGGCAGTGACGGTGCTGCTGCTTACGTTTAACAAAACTCTTCATGTTTGGATTGCCCTGAAGATCTCCATAGCCAGATGAGGATTGGCTGTTGATGTTGCTTCATTTGCATACAGCAAGACCACACAGTAAATGGGGATCCTGAAATGTTTATAGATATTTTTTAAATTAATTTTTATACTTTTATACATGGTAATTAAAATAAAGCAATCTGCCCTGATGCAGCCCAAGTGTATTTTACTGGGTGGCTCGTTGGGCAATGTCTGTTCTGACTTAATGCAGATGCAAAATATGAACTGTGCCACTAACAAGCCACTGATGTGCTTACAGTCAAGACTGGGCCTTGAATACAACATGTCACAATTGTACCTCAATTTGTCAGGAACTGCCAGTCCAAGTACGAACTCGGACCCAATCCGATATGTTGTAATCACACTGTCATCAGCAGGCTCTGCTTACTCCTGACTTGGCCCAGATGTGAGGTGTAATGGCTATGGATTGCAAAATATCCAAATTAGAAAAGGCTGACCTGCGGATTGCGAATGTGTGCCGAACTGAGCATTTGCGGACAGTGCCAGAGCAGAACCCGAATCGGGCCAAATGTAGCAGGCTAGGTGGGCAAAATAAGCAAATAAACATTTTAAGAAATAAAACATTCACTCTCTTATTAAACATATTTTTATACAAAGTTGTCCTACCTTCTCTTTAATATGTAGAACACCCTAACCCTCACTATTGTTGTTTCCTTCTTTGCATTGGATGTCTTGTTGCGCTCCTGTTTTCTGCAACACAAAGGTGGTGGATGTGACTTTCTATGGCAAGCCAAATTAACATTTAGAGATATCTCAAAATGAATTTCGGATATCTTAAAATGTAATTTACTTTTTAAGATATCTGAAACTCGCTTTGAGATATCTTAAAATACTTTCCTTTACATTTTAAGATATCTGCAATACATTTCGGGATATCTCAAATGCATTTCAAGATATCTCAAATACAGTTTCAGATATCTCAAAATAATTGTGTCTGTATTTCAAGATATCTCAAATGAATTTTCAGATATCTTAAATTGACCTTTCATGCATTTCAAGATATCTCAAAATCATTTCCTGTAAAACTGCCTATTATTTCAATGGGACTTCTTGTTTATTATAAGATATCTTAAAATGTATTTGAGATATCTTGAAATGAGCAGGAAGTGATGTTGAGATATCTGAAAATGTATTTGAGATATCTGAAAATGGACAGGAAGCTGTTTTGAGATATCTGGAAATGTATTTGAGATATCTTAAATTGTATTGTAGATATCTGAAAGTGCTATTGAGATATCTTGAAATAATTGAGTGTCCTTTTAAAGATATCTTAAAATGCATTTTAGATATCTTGAAATACAATTTTAGATATCTTGAAATACATTGTTAGATATCTGAAATAGAGCAGAGACCCATTTTAAGATATCATGAAATTAATTTTAGATATCTAAAAATGTATTTCAGATATCTGAAACAACAATGAATTTCAAGATATCTTAAATGCTTTTTAAGATATCTAAATTATATTTTGAGATATCTTAAAATAACTTCCTTCTCATTTTAAGATATCCCAAATTCATTTTGAGATATCTGAAATGCATTTTCAGATATCTTAAAATGACTTCCTGCACATTTCAAGATATCTCAAATACATTTCATGATATCTCAAAATCACTTCCTGTGCATTTCGAGATATCTTAAATGCATTTCAAGATATCTTAAAATAGGCAGGAAGTTCCATTGAAAGTATAAGAAATTTTACAGGAAGTGATTTTAAGATATCTGAAAATGTATTTGAGATATCTTGAAATACGCAGGAAGTTATTTTAAGATATCTGAAAATGTAATTGAGATATCTTGAAATGTGCAGAAAGCTATTTTAAGATATCTGAAAATGTATTTCAGATATCTCAAAATGCCTGCAGATGTATTTTAAGATATCTTGAAATGTATTTGAGATATCTCAAAATGCACATGAACATATTTCAAGATATCTCAAATTGTATTTAAGATATCTTGAAATGCATTTCAGATATCTGAAAATGTACAGCATATCACTTCAAGATATCTTGAAATCTGTTTGAGATATCATACAATTCTTTTTAGATATCTTAAAATAGATGTATTTTTAGATATCTATAATTCAATTTGAGATATCTAAAATGCATTTCCAGATATCATAAAATTCATTTTGAGATATCTCTAAATGTTAATTTGGCTTGCCATAACTTTCTGACATTGTCAAACCTTTTCACATCTTGACCCCAGCAGCACTTGCGCTCTTTCATATTCCACCTTGCATCCAGCGTAGGTGATATGATTTAAGCTCAGCCACCTCAGACTCTTCAGTGATTTAAGATTGTTCGGCTAATTAGCTAATTAACTCTTTTAATTAACCGTCAATGCGTGTGTAGGTCAGGGTGGGGAAGCTTTAGGGCCCATCCACATCTAAGCATTTTAGCACAAGACCAGAATGCTCCTAAACCGCTTGACAAGTTACTTGCCATTATTTTCAATGACTCTGATGAAAGTTCTTGTTATCACTGACACCATTCACAGTGTGAAAACATAAAAAGATGTAATTGAACAAAATGTATGTGTGTATAGAAAATAGGACAGAGTGATGAAACTTGTTTGTGTTTTGCGTACGTGACAAGAAGCATGTATACTTTCTGGAAGTTTCTTTTGATGATGTGTGTGACAAGAAAATATACCTTTAGGGTAATGACTTTACAAAAACTGGAAAAGTACAATGAGTCAGGATGCTATTTTTTGCTTACATGGTCAACGATCAGGAGATTAGAAAGGTATAAAAGAACAAGGACATCTGCGCTCGAGGCAGATGAAGTGCGGTGTCCTAGGACTGTGTTTCTCTGACATTTTACCCTTGCCTGGTATGTATTAATAAAAGGTTTTGACTAATTTTAATTTTCTTCTCTGTCTTCAGTCACAAAAAGTGTCCACAGTTTTGGCGCCCGGACGTGGGGCAAGAGACGGCCGGTCGACTCCTCCAGCGAGACCATTTCAGTGATCCGTCTTACCAGCGGACTGCCGTTAACTTGAGATATCCGGCAGCAGAGCATGCAGCTCCGGCAAAAGTTAGGACTGCCCTGTCCTGAAACAGTTCTTGCGTGAGGAGCCCCTGGTCTCCTCTTTGCTACATCCACGGTGACTGAACGGATTTCCAGACAGAGCTTGCACACTTCCAGGCTGGGGTAAGCACCGGGGGATTTCCGAATATTTTTTATTTTCTAAATAACGGGAGGGCGAGTTTCCTGTTGACCGTCTAGTCATACTCATATCTCAACGGGTTGCTTAAGGTGATGGAGACTTGAACCGAATCGGACACGAAGTCACCTGAGCTGGAATCCAGGGATGTGAGTGGACAGACTAACGGGACGAGTAACGGGGTGGTATGGAAATATAAACCGAAAAGAGCACAGATTACAGGATTGCTGTTAGGAACGGAATGATACGTAGCGCTATGGAAGATATGTAGCTATGGAAGATATGTAGCGCTATGGGAAAATAAATAAATCTACATACGGAATAAGCAACAAAACCGTGTTCTCCTGGGAACTGGATCAGGACCGATAGTTAGGTGTCTCCCCTTGAAACTAAGAAGGGAACAGTTTAGGTTTAGTGAGTGGCACACTTAATGCCTCGCTGATTCATACGTACAAGGGATTAGGCGAATCAGTATATAGTTGGAAAATTAAATACAGAACCCGGGAGAGCAAGGGGATATAATGGGAATTTATAACAGTAAGCCTGTTAATCGCCGCACAGGGGGATCAAAATCATTAGTGCTGGAGGGATTATTTTCGGAGGATCAACAGACGCCCCGTAAAAAATGGGTCTCCTAGAAAATTAATAGAAAAGAAGACAGGTTTAGATTTCAAGAAGGCATGTAAGAAACGGAATAGACAGAGTGGTGGGCGTTGGCCAATAGAGGGGACAGGAGATGTAAATAATAGTGGACCGTATCGAATCGATAGAAATTTAGAAGCAGTACCCCCTTTATCCTATTATTTTTTTCCCCTCCCTTTATCCTATTATTTTTTTCCCCTCCTCAGAACCGACCTCAGACACCTCTATTATCCCCTCCTCTTTTCCCCATTCCGATTGCCCCCCCCTGCACTACAACTAGCAGAAGTTTCCCCTGATGATTCCCCAGGCACAGATCACTATGACCCCTCAACCCATCGTGATGACCCACCCTGTACTAGACAAACCCCCGTCTCCAAATGCACTCGAAGTCAAACCTCCACTCACAAACCAGCTCCAACTTTTTTCTCCTTTAATCCTTCACTTACTTGCCCTTTAATAGAAGTTCCCAATCCCCATTATAACCCTGCCCATCCAGCTGGACCCCAAAATCCCACAACAGTTATGATAAATCGGAATTGGGACATCCAAGAACTAAAAGATGTCGTGAATACACTTCCAGATCCAAAGGAAGTAGGAGGACTAAAATTTGTTGAACAACTTGATCAATTAGATAGCATGTATAAGCCTAATGCTGCTGAATGGACCCAGGTACTTCGTCGAAAGTTTGGGACCACATGGGCCACTGTTAGCAGGGGTGTCCGCAATGACATTCCATGGGTATGGAACCCAGCTTTAACTCGAGGACAGGGGATAGGTGGAGAAGGCGAATTTAACCCACAATGGGAGGCGTTGAGACAAAATATCGCAGAAAAATATAAAAAAGGAACGGACTGGTCCCTTATTTCTGCTGCAAAACAAAAGAAAGACGAGACGGTTGATGAATGGGCACATAGGATTCAAGACCTTATGGCTAATCACTCGGGCTTGGGGAATGCTGATGACCGCACCCGAGCTGCAGTTCCACCTTTTGTTTCCGGCTTGCGCCTTGATATACAAAACAAAGTCCGCACTTCCTGTATTGAATGGGAAAGTGCCACGTTTGATGAAGTCAAACGACATGCTGAACAGGCCGAATCGAACTCTCATGCCAAATTATTGGCAGCACAGATGAACTATTATACCAGGAATGCTCCTGACCAAGGTCGAGGATATGGCTTTAGAGGAAGGGGACGAGGACGAGGAAGAGGACGAGGTGGTTTTAGAGCTCCTCCTGTTGACCACACTAAGAATCCTTTTATTCCCTCTCCCTTTAATTCCAATGCTAATTCCTTCTCTTGCTATGCTTGTGGTGAAACTGGACATTTTCGTCGGGAGTGCCCTCACAGACAGCAACAGCCCCCACCTCCCCTTATTTCCACCTGTTTCCTCTGACACCCCTGACTGGCCGTAGGAAAACGCTGGGACCTCCAGCCACTCTTTTCAACTACCTTTGCTCACCTATAATTCAGAGACTGATCTTTTGCTGACATTGTTCGTTGATGGCACTGAGACTGTTTTCTTAATCGACACTGGTGCCACTTGATCTACTCGCTAGCTGGCAAAGGTCCCTGCTTCAAACGAAAACTGTTACTGTGCTTCCTGCTTCTGGACAACCTCACCTTCTTCAAGTATCAAAACCTCTTCAAGTCCAGTCACGTCCTGGCGGACATACTTTGTTCAACCCTAAAGTTGTTGTGTCAAATTACCCCTTACCCCAAACCCTCTTTTAGATATTTCCCCACACACCATTCTCCTCAAAGCCCTACATTCTTTTTCCCCTTGTTTTTTCCCAATTTACAGGCCCCTGACATTTTACACTGTACTGCCCAATACTTCCCTATAGAAGTAGACACCACCTGGCTAGAATCTTTCCTTACTTCTGGTATTTGCCCCGAAACCCTTCACATCTACTGTGTTTTTATTTCATCCACAAAGGCAGCTGCTTCTGTTCATTTTACATGCTCACAGCACATATATTATCTTGGCAAAATAGTGCCTCATATTTTTCCTTAGCTAAATCACACACTGTTAAATGGGGGGAAATAGGACCATGGGTGGAAAAGTGCCCTGAAAGAACAGACTGGTTACAAGTTACTCCGGGTATTTTTGATACTCCTGACCATTTAATAACTAAAGTAGTGTTTCAAAGGATAGCCCACTGTGAGCCTCTGGTGATCCACCCGAAATCCTCCTTCCGCCCGCACCGTGCCCAATATCCTTTGTCTCCCGAAGCAGAGGCTGGCATCTCCGCCGTACATCCCGATCTCGTCAAACGCGGTACCGCCGATGGACATGGACCGTCATGCCTCAGGGATACAGAGAAGCCCTTTGTGTTTTCTGGTTAAGCTCTTGCCCAAAATTTAGAAGGCGTCTGGCCGGAAAAGGTAGTACATTGATACCGTATGTAGATGGAAATATATGTAGCGCTACGGAAAGAAGATTGTACAATAGATACTCAGAAATTGTTGCTGTTTCTGGGGGAAAATGGCCATAAAGTTTCTAAGGTTAAGCTGCAGCTAAACAAAACAACAGGTTATGTCTGTTTTAGGTATTCTGGGCTACTACAGACAGTGGGTTCTAAATTTTACTGAAAGAGCACAGCCGTTGCAACAACTGGCTGAGAAGGCTCTGTAACCTCAAAGCTACTCTTTTATCTGCGCCCGCGCTAGGTTTGCCTGATCATTCTCGTCCATTCACTTTGTTCGTGGACGAAAAGCAGGGATTTATGAATTCAGTACTGATGCAACAACATGGAGATAAACAAAGACCGGTGACTTATTTTTTCTAAAACAAAACTGGATCCAGTGGCCGCAGCATTTCCTCCGTGTCTTCGTGCTGTGGCTGCAACAACAGAAGCTGTATTAGCAAGCACGGATGTAGTTCTCATGAGCCCCCTAACAGTTAAAGTGCCTCACGCTGTACATTCTATCCTAGTACAAGCAAAAACTTCACATCTCAACTAGTTACGCAGTGGTCCAAGGGGACCGCCTGCTGGAGGCAAATCAAATTTCATCAAGCTAAGTGCACAAAACAGCTGAACTCGTAGCACTCACTCAAGCATGTCAGCTGTCCGAAGGAAGATCGTAACAATTTATACAGATTCCAGGTATGCTTTTGGAGTCTGCCATGATCATGGAACACTATGGAAACTAAGGGAATTTAAGACCAGTCCTGGAGAGCTCTAACTAAAAAAACTGAAAAAGATAATTATCGATTTGTGTGATTGGTTTAGCGCAAATGAATGTCTCCACTTTTGTTTAAGGCTTGTAAATATACAAAAGTATTTTTCCTTTTAACCCTGATCAAGTTTGAAGGGAAAATGCTCTTTTAATAATATTACATGAGAAGGGAGACAAGTTTTTTGGCGATAAGCGGAATGTGTCTAATTGTGATATGAATGTGTGTCTAATTGTGATATGAATGGAAGTTGTGTATTTTAGGTACTATAAAGGAAGAGCATGGTGACGCAGTGGTCAGCACACTTGATACGAATAAAGGTTCAAGCACGTATGTTTTCCTTGTTAATAATAAGCATGAAGGAAAAGACGCGTTTAAGTATGTTGCATAGATAACTTTTAAGCACAACTTAAGACCAGTACTGGCAAACCCATCCAACATCAGAAATTGATCGAATCCCTTTTAGAAGTTATAACCAAACCATCGGAGCTAGCGATTGTTAAATGTCAAGCTCACACAGGAAAACAGGATCCTGCTAGCAAAGGGAATGATTTAGCTGACCACTTTGCTAAAGAGGCTGCATATAATAACACACCAATTTCTTTATTCCAACAGAGAAATGACCAGGACCCTGATAATCAAATTATTTCTTTACAGAATGCAGCCACGGATATCGAAAGGAGAAAATGGTCCAAAGAAGGGTCCCTCTCTGATGGAGTCTGGACTCATAAACACACTAACAAACCTTTTCTCCCAATGATTTTCTCTCTAGTCTTGCAGGTTTGCGAACCTCGTTGAAGGAAATCCACCAGCAGGTGATCAAGCCTGGAGGACCAGCCCCCTTTCCAAGGATTTACCAATTCCTTTGGGCACCTGGATCCTGGTTCGAGATACTCGGAGGAAACACTGGCATCAGCCTAGGTGGAGAGGATCATTCCAAATTCTTCTATCCACACCACACGCCGTGAAAGTTGAAGGACTGCCTGCCTGGATTCACGCCTCACATTGCAAGAGATGGCACCCTTGATTGCTGTGCTACTATGTTTTTCTTTTCCCTTGTCTACTGCCCTGGTCACCTTGACTTTCCCGTTAGGAATCACCACATCAGTGCAGTTTGATTTCTGCTCTATTATCAACTGTGGGACTGGTCGACAAGCCAGTGGACCGGATCTGACAAATACGTGTGTATGAGGGGAAGTGACTGCGACAACTGGCAATGGGTTTTTGCTAACACTGGAACTGAGGACTGGGGTTATCAACCTTTTGAGGCCCAAAAATACGGTTTGAAAAATCGGTTTTCTATCATAAAAGGACATGCCTCTCATTGTATGTGCTGACAAACCATTGTAACTCAGGTATTTATGTATTAGGGGTATATGTATCTGGAACAGACCCTTTAGGGAGATTTCTAATTAAGATTGACGATCCTGTTACTAACACCCCTCATTCTCTGGCACACACACCCATCTCCCCAACTTTTGGTTCAGATTTTTCTCCTGTTAAGATTATGGTTGCAGTGGGTTCTCTATTCAGCTAAGCAAGTTAATCGTTCTCATTGTTATGCGTGTGCTGCAGCCCGTCCTCATTTAGCTACAGTCCCTTTCCCATTATCTAACATTTCTGACCCCGTGGGGTTGCCCTGCCTTCTGTATTTATTCACTACTTCCAAGAAACCCCTCTCTGGTTCAAAGTGTTCTATCTATCTATTCTTTTTTCCCCCACCCGTCACATGGATACCCCTATGTTTCAAACTCACGAAGGAAATTATACATGTTTCAAATCTTATGGAACGACATGGGTAGGAGAATTACCATTTTCTTTCTGTTCTCAAACTTTTCAGGTTAACTTTTCTCTGAACACCGTTCTGTCTTCCTTTCTTCTCTCCCAAACCACTCCTAGATCAGATATTTGGTGGATGTGTCGTAGGTCCAAATTATTTGCCACCTTTCCCCCTAATTGGTCTGGTACCTGTCCAATCCAATTAGTTATGCCTTTTAGACTTCTATCCTTACCTCCCTCTCCTTACATGGCCCTGGAGTATACATAGATGCTATTGGAGTCCCTAGGGGTGTCCCAGACAGATTTAAAGCTAGGGATCAAGTCGCAGCCGGTTTTGAATCTATCATACCCCAAATTACTATTAATAAGAATGTAGACTGGATTAATTATAACCAACAACGTTTCCTTAACTTCACCAAAGACGCTATTGAAGGTATACATGAACAGCTTGATTGTACTTCTCTGATGACTTGGCAAAATCGTCTAGCCTTGGACATATTACTTGCCGAAAAGGGAGGTGTTTGTGCTATGTTTGGTGATGCTTGTTGTACATATATTCCAAATAATACCGCGCCAGATGGATCAATAACTCGTGCATTGGCAAGGCCTCACTGCTCTCTCTAAAGAACTTTCCACTAATTCTGGCATTACAAATCCTTGGGATCAGTGGTTTGCATCCTCCTTCGGATCCTGGGGACAATGGATAAGATCTGTTTTCATTTCTTTGGTTGTGACATTTTGTCTCCTCCTCCTGGTTGGTTGTTGTATTATCCTTTTGTTTCGCTATATAATATATGATGAGCACATGTCTCGTATAGCTTCTTCCATTTTCTCTCCCCCTTCCCCTTCATCAACCATTTCAAGATAGAATTATATAGGCCCACATCATTTTTGTTCAAAAAGGGAGGAGTGTGAAAACATAAAAAGATGTAATTGAACAAAATGTATGTGTGTATAGAAAATAGGACAGAGTGATGAAACTTGTTTGTGTTTTGCGTACGTGACAAGAAGCATGTATACTTTCTGGAAGTTTCTTTTGATGATGTGTGTGACAAGAAAATATACCTTTAGGGTAATGACTTTACAAAAACTGGAAAAGTACAATGAGTCAGGATGCTATTTTTTGCTTACATGGTCAACGATCAGGAGATTAGAAAGGTATAAAAGAACAAGGACATCTGCGCTCGAGGCAGATGAAGTGCGGTGTCCTAGGACTGTGTTTCTCTGACATTTTACCCTTGCCTGGTATGTATTAATAAAAGGTTTTGACTAATTTTAATTTTCTTCTCTGTCTTCAGTCACAAAAAGTGTCCACAACAGCAACATGCGGTTTAGAAAATTTTGACACACTGCAGTTTTCGACCATTTGCAGACAAACACTGATTCTTTAGAAATCAAAGGTATCACTCATAAAATGCTGGGAAATGCAGGAAGTCAATGTCTCTTCCTGGATGAAGCTGCTTATTGACACAAACAAAATATTCCAATGTCGTTGTGCACTCCGGCGCATTAAGGGACACAGCTTACAATCAAGTGACAAGAATTCAACACACATCTTAGGTATATATTTAGTAAGTTTTAATTGGGTTAAGTGTAAGTGCAAATGTTTTAACAAAGAGGCAGAGTGGCACCGTGGAGCTCCTCCTCATAGTGCCATAAAAGTGATTTGCATGTTCCTGTGCAGTTATTGATCAGCATTATTGAGCAAGATGTTCTGAGCCTTTTTTAACACTGACTACTGTGGACAAAGACTTCAGACATGACAGCAGGTGTGGTTATATAGCAGCTTTATTTTGCAGCATCACAGTGAGTAGAGTTTCAGCAGAGCAGGTAATCAAAATTACATGACAGCGTCAGGGCTCTTCTGAACCCTGTTTATTGGTTGGGGCAAGTTTTTATACCCCTAGAATGCGTGATTTAATATCATTATGAGATGCAACAGTTGACAAATTTATTTTACAAAATCCTTGAGTTTCTAAAACGCCCCTGTGCGAGCTGATCTTCTTGGCTCTTGTGTTATGGCATTGAAATGTAAGCTAGGGGAAAACGTGATAAGGTAGACTCATGTGTGGAATGCTTTAACCTTGAGTCATTTAGAAAAAATATTTTTTGTTTGCTCAGCAAAGCATGCTGAATGGTTTCATAAAGCTGCCTTCTTAGACATGCATTTGTACAAAGGAGCGAGGAGAACATTCATCTTCCACACTACTTAAAATGTGTCAGCAAAACATTTCAATTAAGAAAATGAATTTAGTCCTTTAAGGCAGGGGTCCCCAACCCCCGGTCCACGGCCCACTACCGGTCCGCAGCCGTCTGACAGCCGGGCCGCGAGAGAACTGCCGGCAACGGCGACTCACTCAAACTTTTCAGAACGCTTGGCGGGCGGAGCTTTGCAGCGGCACAGAGAGAGGAGAGACACCGAGGTGAGAGACTATTACAACAAAGTATTTTTATGGTCCCGACAGTTTCCCCATATGACACGAGTCTATAGAAATCACGTTACGACAAAGTACATTCAGCAGATGCTTTCATTACAACGAATTGACCTTGAAATGCTTGAAAGAATCATCCGCAGAGCAGTTAGATCTGTGGTTGCAGCTCAGTTGTGCACGTTTGCACAACGATCCCCAAACAGAAACATTGTAAAAAAATCTTTCTTCGAACTTTCCTCGTACGTTTGTTTTTTTTTTTTGCTGTTTTTGTTGTCTGTGGTTTTCAGTGATATCTTTTGCTTATTGCTTGTAAACATTAGAAAAACATCCATTGGAATTGAACTCATTGTCACCCTCCTATAGAAACGGCAGACACGAAAAAAAGATTCCAGTGTTAATGTTTGTGATGTGCAATCTGTAGGAATGGCAAATGCAAAGCATATGTCTTTGTTATATGCAAAAAAAGAAGAAAAATCTCAGATTGCAAACATATGCGAACTGCTTAATAACTTTAATAATAATAGAAATGTTATGTAAATTGTGTATAAAACTGCCCCCCCCAACCAACCCCCCCGACCGGTCTGTGGAAAAATTTGCACCTAATAAAGTGGTCCTTGCTGTCAAAAAGGTTGGGGACCACTGCTTTAAGGTACATAACATCCATCTCCATTTTCCATTCCAAATCTGACCCCACAGGTGAACACTGGCCGCTGTGCCACCAGATCACCCGTGTCAAACTGTCTTTATCAAATAGCTGGATTAAAACTAAACAGATATTTTATGAATACGTTCCTATTATAAGATTGCACACATCACAGCACACTCTTTTCAGATTGGCTGTGTGACTGAGCACTGAAAACAATCGGCTCACCGTCCTCCTTTGCTTCTTGCTTTACACCCAGTTCTGCTGCAATAATCACTGGCTCCTAGTGACCCAAAATACTAATTAGATTCCGACAGTACATACAGGATAACATGTATATGAACTCAAAGCATATTCAGTTCTTTTAAGTTGATCACCCCTTTAAATTAAAAACCCTTCCTCTCTAGCAGTTAACAGACGACCGGATCGTGCACATACACGATGTTGCAGCAGCAGACGATTTGCAAAATAACACAATTATTTCTTCCAACACTCACACGCACTCACATGACTATTTACGTCCTGGAACCCAAAATTTTCACGTTTGACATGGATGGCAGAGGGTTTTTCTTCCTTTTCTTTTTTCTCTAAAACAGGATGTCCATATTTTGATTTTGAAAAAAGAGAATTGGGTCAGCAGGCAGCCTGAGGCAGGCAGGTTCCCACAGTGGGTTGGGGCTCATGGGTTCAAGTAAGCAAATCCAAGACATTTTACTATATTTGAAAATCTCATCTGGAGGCATTTTTTTAGGCTCTAGAAAAAGAGGACGTATAGTCAGCCTATCCAAAATGATCTAAGCATGACACTGAAGTGAAAATGAGATTTTTTTGAATAACAATGCAGTTTGTTTCTGAGTGACTTACTATTTAATGCTAGAATCCCTGAAGCCTATGAAAAAACTCATAATCCCAGCCCACCTTAAATCCCTTCGCACCTCTCTGTCAACATCTTTTGTTTTGTAAATGCGTTGATCAGCACAAGCAGCAAGCAGCCTGCTGTCCCACTCCCCGCCATGATGGACCTCAACTCTCACAGCTCAAGCCAAGGCTCCTTATCTGTGTGTGGGGGTTCCTGGAGTTGTAGAGGGTAAATAATATAGTATATCGTTATTTGGAATACAGTGAAACCCCGGGTCACGAACGTCTCGGACCACATACAAATTGGGTTACGACCAAAAAGTTTGTGAAACTTTTGCATCTGTTCACAACCACATACTCGGGTGACAAACAAGCCAGTTTCCCTTCTGGTTTGTAAGCGCCGATGATTTCCGCACGTGTTCAGTCTCTCCCTGTGCATTCCTTGTGCAGTGAGCGAGCGAGAGAGAGAGAGTGCGGGAGTGCGAGTGAGCGAGCGAGAGAGAGAGAGAGAGAGAGAGCCCAAGCAGAAGAAGTAAGTAAGCATTTAGTTTACTATTATGCTGTGCATTCTATGGTATAATTATCTATTTTTGTGCTTAAAAATCTTTAAAAAAGTATATATATTTACATACAGCTCATACGGTCCGGAACAGATTAATTCTATTTACATACAGTCCTATGGGGGAAATTACTTCGGGTCACGACCAAATCGGGTTGCGACCAGAGTTTTGGAATGAATTACGGTCATGACCCGAGGTTCCACCGTACATGCATTTCATGTGTGTTCTGTGTCTACAAAGATCTGGATAAGAGTAGGATGACAAGAACTGCTGAGCACATAGCTAAAGCAGAAATTTTTTCCATGTTATACTAATAATGAAGTGAAGTGTATAATGTGTGAAGACTTTAGTCCAAATATGAAATAAACATGTGCACTTTTATTCAAGAATATAACAAACACTTGAACTTTAAACAGCATTTAACAAGCACTGCTGTCGCACAACAAGGGTACAAAGGTTCATGTCTCAGGTGCCTCCCATGTGGAGTTTGCATGTTTTCCACATTAGCTTTTAGGATTTTCTACCACAATCACGCTGTCCAGTGATTGTTCCTGACTTGTGCCCAGGATAGGCTCCAGCTGCCCCACGTCCTTGCTCTAGATAAACAGGTATAGAAAATGGATGGATGAATAGGTATCAAATGTACTTATTAGACAATATGGCTGAAAAATCTTGAAGCTTCAGTTTAACTCTTTACTAGTGATTAATGGGCCCTGCTTCTCTGTGAGTTCAATAAAATCCCAGAAATATTTGAAAACTTCGCCAAACTCCACAAGGAGCATTGAAATCAATATGGAAGGAGGAACTGAACTAGTTCTGTGAGTATTATAATGGGCATTGGTCTTTTAAGTGTCCCTGAAATACCAAAGTGTCTGCAAACTATGTTGAACCGATTGTTGTGGCCAAAAATGTGACCACTGCACCACCATGTCTCAAACAAAAAAACACTCAGATGGAATGATAAGCACAAAAAAAATGCAGCAATAATCTAGCAATAAGTAAATATATACATATACACAATATATATATATTGTGAAAAAGGCACTATATGGCACCCGACCTGACTCAGATTCACACTGAGGCACATGTAAAATACAAAAACTTTTATTTTTCTTCATCTGTGGGCTACACCTTCCTTGTACCCACAGACACAACGCAGTCTCAAGCACAGTAACAACACAAAAGCACTTTCTTCTTCTTTCTTCCACCACCACTCCACCTCAGCAAGCTTTGTCTGCCTTCCACCCGACTCTGTCCCCTGGAGTGGTGTCTGCTGGCCCCTTTTATAGTTCACCCAGAAGTGCTCCAGGTGCTTGATTGCTGTGTTCCGGCTGCACTTCCGGGTATGGTGAATATGTTGCCCATAGGGGCTCAGGAGTCCCAGATGCACCAACCCCTGGTGGTGCCTGCACCCAACTCCAACATCCATGGAGCCCTGCAGGAACCTGAGGCACCTCTCCAACCCAGGGGGGCGGCCATCTAGCATCCATGGGGAGGTATTGCACCGTCCAGGGCTGCTCCCCCTGAAGATACAGTGCAGGGGCATCATGGATGGGCATGAACCCTGGCCGCCTGCCATATTATATATATATAATGTGACGCGTGAATCGCTGTCTTGTACCCCAAAAACGAGGCTGAGTCTCAGTATTTTAGCAAAAACACCTTTATTCAACTTGAAACAGGAACAGCAGGGTTATTTATTATAGCAGGATCTCTTATACACAGACACAGCAAACAGACAGGGCCGGGGCCAGGTAATACTGTTCCCTGCATCTCCCATCGGCAACAGGCGATTATAGCGTGACCGGCTCGTAGTTGTTTCTGCGGTGCTGCTAACCTGTGGTTGCCTTGGCGATGGACAAGCAGCCCTCCTCAGATATAGCAATCGCGCTTCGGTGTGTTGTCCCGTTGTTGGGGATCCCAAAAGAGTTCAGAAATCTATACCGCCCCCCCCCCCCCCCCCCCCCCTTAACTATGTCCACACCAGTTGTGGCAAAGTGACCATCTAAGCCAGGTTTGGCCATTTGGAAAAGAACATCAGCATTGGTGTGTGCAGCTCTGGAATGGTGGCGAACATCAAAAGCAAAAGCCTGCAAACTAATAAACCAACAAGTGAGCCGGGCATTCATATCCTTCTGTTTGTACAGCCACTGATGTGGGGTGCGATCAGTTACCAGGGTAAACCGCCATCCCCAATGCACTCCACCGCCCACTTAATTGCTAAACACTCCTTTCCAGTTGTCAAATGATTATGCTTCTGGGCAGCAGTTTCCTGCTGAAAAACATGATGGGGTGTTCTTCCCCCTCAAAACATTGTGAGAGCACCACTCCTACATATGTAAGAATGCTGTTCATAGATTACAGCTCGGTATTCAACACCATCATCCCCTCAAAACTCGTCTTGAAGCTTGATGACCTTGGGTTGGGGACGACCATCTGCAGATGGATTTTCTCTTTCCTCACAAACAGGCCCCAGGTGGTGAGAGTCGGCAAACACACGTCCTCATCACTCATTTTAAACACAGGAGCACCGCAGGGCTGTGTGCTTAGCCCCCTCTTGTATTCCTTGTTCACCCACGACTGTGCTGCAAAACATGGCATAAACACCATCATCAAGTCTGCAGACGACACAACCATCATAGGCCTTATCACTGACAACGATGAGACGGCCTACAGAGGGGAGGTGCTGGCATTGAGTAATTGGTGCCTGGATAACAACTTGTCTCTTAACGTCAGCAAAACCAAGGAGATGATCGTGGACTATCGGAAACAACAAGGCAGAGAACACCAGGCCATCTACATAAGCGGTGTAGAAGTTGAAAGGGTTAACAGCTTCAAGTTCCTCGGAGTAAACATCACCGAGGATCTCTCGTGGACCCTTCACATAGACACTGTGGTCAAGAAAGCTCGCCAGTGGCTCTACTTCCTAAGGAGGCTGAGGAAGTTTGGCATGAATGCCAACATCACCTCAAACTTTTACAGGAGTGTGGTCGAGAGTCTGCTGACAGGCTGCATTACCGTCTGGTATGGGAGCTGCTCTGCCAGCAGCTGGAAATCACTACAGAGAGTGGTGAAGGCAGCAGAGCACATCACGGGCAAGAGTCTCCCTGCCATTGAAGACATTTACCTCCATCGGTGCTTGCGTAAGACAAGCAGCATCATAAAGGACCACAGCCATCCAGCACACCAGCTGTTCTCCTTGTTACCATCTGGCAGACGATACAGGAGTCTGGCTGCTCGGACTACAAGACTTAAGAACAGCTTTTACCACCGGGCCATTCGACTCCTCAACAGCAACACCTGAACACTTACATACACTTACATTACATCTACATTACATTACAATACTCACACACACAAACTGTACCTGCACACACTCAGAATACTGACTGGAACATGCATCTGCACTTTATGGAATATGCATCTGTACTCATAAAACATTATCTGTGCAATAACTATCATTTGTACTTGCTGCTCATTCGACTCATATTGCTCTATAACTTCTTTTAAAACGCACACATTTTATTTTATATGGCTTGTCTATTTTTAACTTGTAAATTTTTTTTTTTTAAATTATTTTATTAGCTTTATTGGATCTAGGCTGAGTGACTTGTTTTTCTCGTCATACACATTTCATTGTATGTTGACCCTGTGTTAACCTATATATGACAAATAAACCTAAACCTAAACCTAAACCTAAAATGCTTACATCTGTAGGTAGAATAAAGTCCTCTGAAAATGAGGATAAAACACCTTTTAGGTCAGAGAAGGCTCTGTCACAGGTGTCGATCCAGACAGCACTATGATTCTTTCTGCCCTTTGTCAAGTCAGTGAGCGAGCGGCCCAATGCACAAAATTAGGAATGAACCGCCCGTAGCACCCCGCAAGCCCAAGGAAGGCACAAACCTGCCTCTGTGTTTTGGGATGTGGCTATCAAGCACCTCCCCCACCTTGTCCATTTAAGGCTTGAGTAAACCCTTCCCAATGGAATATCCCAGATAATGGGCTTCCGACATACCCAGGTTTCACTTCAACCCCGCCAGCCTCGAACTGTCAAGCACTGCCCAAAGGCAGACGAAATGAGATCCCCAAACATTACTGAAAATGACTACGTTGTCAAGATAGACACCTGCATATGTGGAATGGGGATGCAGGATTTGGTCCATCATCCTCTGAAAGGTCAACAGTGCTCCATGGAGACATTATAAATTCAAACAGCCCATCCGGAGTGGTGAACACGGTCTTCTTGCAACTGGACTCCTCCATGGTCACTCACCTTTAACCCTTCGTGAGGTCTAGGGTGGAAATATACCACCCCTGCCTGAGCTTCTCCAACAGCTTTTCCACACATGGCATCAGGTATGCATCAAACTTTGAAATCTTATTCAAACGTACTTCTTCATGTATCACCCTCCTCGTTACCTCTGGCAGGCGATACGTACAGTAACAACGGGTGGAGTTACAATCTTCTGTTCTGCAATGTCTGTCCGGCCAGGCGTGGCCAAAAAGACGTCGGAGTTACTCTCGATCAGTGATAGCAATTCTGCTTTCTGAATGTTAGTTAAATCATCCCCAGTAGTGACTTCGGTCTGGGGGACTGCTGTGGACGTTACCAGGGCTTTGTGGTAGTCGTATCACTCCTTTAAAAGGTAACATTCAAAATCTGTACTGGTTTCCATTAGTATATATATCATATCACTGTGTTCACAGAGTGCCAGTCTTGGCAGCATGCATTGGCATGCCAGAAAACGACGGTATGGCACAGGCTAGTTCTACTGTTTGATTTAGCTCTTGGCATAGCTGGAACATCTCTTTTGTTTCCAGTTTATCTGTGCAGATACTTTACACTTTTATCTACAACTAGAAAAAGACTTTCTTATTCTACATACATAAATCACATTAAGAAACTTTCTTACTTTCACCTCCATCACATATCCCGTGTTTGCTCCTTCCTCTCCTTTTCTAATGCTGAGAAACTCGTCCCTGCTTTTATCACATCCCACATCGATTATTGTAACTCACTGCTGGCAGGTGCCCCTTCTAATCTTATATCTCAGCTCCAGCTTATTCAAAACTTGGCTGCAAGTGTCCTTACTCGAACCAGCAACAGCGAGCACATCACACCATCCTGCTCCGTCTTCACTGGCTCCCTGTGTCCTACAGGATTATAAAATTCTGCTAATAATCTACAAAGCCTTAAATGACCTTGCGTCAAACTGCATCAGTGACCTTCTCCATTATGATGTGCCTGTCCACCCACTAAGGTCCTCTGATTCTGGCAATCTTGTTGTGCCCCACACTAATCTACACTCCATGGGAGACAGCAGGGCCTTCAGCTGTATAGCGCCCAGACTCTGGAATGACATACCAACATTAATCAGGACTGCTGACTCCATGAATTCTTTTAAAAAACAACTCAAAACTCATCTGTTCAGTTTGTCTTTTAGCTCTACTTGACTTTATTACCCTTCTCTCAGTTTACCTCCATGTCAAGATGCTCATGTAACCTGTGTGTGTGTGTGTGTGTGTGAGACCATCAATTATGTGGTCTGTTAGGCTTCTCTGAATTTACTATGTCAATGTTCTTTATTTATTTATCTGGTTTAGTACAACTCTATATACTGTATACCCTGATGTTCTTTCTTAAACTCTGTGAAGTGCCTTGAGCATGGGAAAGGTGCTATATGAATAAAATGTATTATTTTTATTATTATTACCATTCCTATCCACTTAATTCTACTAAAAAACATCAAGTCAACTTTTGAAGGTCTCTACCACACTTCTTGGTAGCTTATTCCAAGTGTCTATCATTCTCTGTGTAAAGAAAAATTTCCTAATGTTTGTGTGAAATTTCCCCTCCACAAGTTTCCAACTGTGTCCCCGTGTTCTTGATAAACTCATTTTAAAATAACAGTCTCAATCCAATGGACTAATTCACTTCATCATTTAAAACACTTTAATCCTGTCTCCTCTTAATCTTCTTTCACTTAACACTAGAATTACCAGAGCCTACGAAAAAACTCGTATATCCGGCCCACCTTAAATCGCTTCTTAAAACCTTTCTCACCTCTCCGCCAGCGTCTTTTGTCATCTAAATGTACTGATAAAGACAAGCTGCCAGCAGCCGGCTATTCCATCCCCCCAACGACTTAGAATGTAAACAGGCTTTTCCCAGCTCTTGCCTTGATTGATTACCTGGGAGTGAAGTGGAGTTTTAGAGTAGAAATAATAAGATTGTTATTGAAACACACGCATTTCATATGTGTTGCATTTCTACAGTAATCTGTGTAAACACATTGTTAAAAACAGAAACGTGTTATATATTCTAGTAGCAATTGACAAAATGTAGGCATAAACTATATAATGTTTGAAGCCTGAAGTCCAAATATCAAAGACACACTTTCACAAAAGGTACAAAAAAAAGCCACCGCCAAAAAAAACCCGCCTTAGTGTGAGACATTGACATGAATTAACTATCACTGCTTCCGTGGCGTAACAGTATCGGTCGCTGACTGGGAATCTGAAGGTCATGAGTTCGATCCTGCACAACTCCCATTTGAGAAGTATTCTTATTTTCACTATTTTAGAATAAAAAGATACATTTCATTTCAGTCTGTAACAGCTGGTGTAATTTATGATATTTGTAAAGGTTACCTTTATTTTTTTAAAATTCACTTTTTCATTGTCTCAGTCGCGTTCAGGATCCATCCCTACCGCCCCCCATCTGACACTGCTGTTTTTACATAAAGACGTGCTATAGTTCTGCAGTGTATCACGATACATACGACCGCGTGTTTTTTTTCCCCCAATATTGCCAGTCCCCACATGTTGCTGTATGCTGTTTCTTTTGTACTCCAGGACATGCAGAGGAAAGCATAGTAAAGAGCAGTAACTTCAGCGCTATATGCAATCATCAGACACTCCCCATCTGATGCTGTTTTCACATAAAGACGCGCTAAAGCTCTGCAGTGTACTTGTGACTGCATTGTCGTACCAATGCTTGCGAACTGAAGTGTCTGCATGCACTTTTCGTGGCATTATACGTGTATTTTTTGAGCATGCCATGTAGCTCAAACACAGGAACATATGTTGATGTAAAAGTATAACAAAACAAGTGCACTTTTATTCAAGACTATAACCGAAGAAAAAAGAAAGCAAGTTACAGTAGGTGGAATGCTAAGAACTGCTGATTTCCATTCTGTGCTATATAACTTAACATTTGAATCTGATGATTGCATATAGCGCTTATTTAGTGTGCGCAAGAACATGCAGGTGGCCAGTTGCTGAGTGCTACAACGCACATTTTACAAAAAAAGAGACAAATATATGTGACGTTTTGAAGAAATCATTTTATGACGCGAATAGTACCAATCAGAAAACATCGTCGAAGTAATGCAATATTATTTGAAAACGAACAGTGTCAGGTTGGGTGTGAAGTTATACTGGCGCTGTTTGAGTCAGATCAGAAGCTGAATAAGCTGAACAAGCTCCTGTTCTGACTCTAAGTAAAAAAGCATGAATTAATCAACAGAAATAACCGCGATTGACATTTTAAAGTTAACGATTTACAGTGCATACCAATTTATAAATTCAATGTCCATTTGAGGAAAAAAAAAAACACTTTCTTCAAAGCTGGGAATCGAACTCGCGTCTCTGTGGCACAGTAAGGCAGTGGTGCTCCAAGTCAGCAAACCGTCCTTATAACTTTTTTTTTTCAAGATCCATAACACACAGACAGACAGAGCACTGCGTAATACAGAGACAGACAGGCAGAGATATACAAATAAACAGGGAAGGCACATGTACTGAAAGAAAAAGCACTGAATAAGCTCACCCGCTCTAACATCACCCCTCTCCCCGATCTGACTCTCTAAGTAACAGCGCAAGTACAGACACAAATCAAGTGCATGTGTGTACTGTATAATATTAACAAAAGAGCAGCTTACTACTGAAAACGGCAAATATAGGAGTGAGTGGGGATCGAACCAGTACTCTTGATCACACTTGGTGATATCGATCGCGGTTATTTCTGTTTATTAATTCATGCTTTTTTTACTTTGAGTCAGAACAGGAGCTTTTTCAGCTTATTCAGCTTCTGATCTGACTCAAACAGCGCCAGTATAACTTCACACCCAACCTGACGCTGTTCGTTTTCAAATAATATTGCATTACTTCGACGATGTTTTCTGATTGGTACTATTCGCGTCATAAAATGATTTCTTCAAAACGTCACATATATTTGTCTCTTTCTTTTTTTTAAAATGTGCGTTGTAGCACTCAGCAACTGGCCACCTGCATGTTCTTGCGCACACTAAACAAGACAGCGCTATATGCAATCATCAGATTCAAATGTTAAGTTATATAGCACAGAATGGAAATCAGCAGTTCTTAGCATTCCACCATGCAAGCTGTCATATCAACCGCCATACTGTAACTTGCTTTCTTTTTTCTTCGGTTATAGTCTTGAATAAAAGTGCACTTGTTTTGTTATACTTTTACATCAACATATGTTCCTGTGTTTGAGCTACATGGGCATGCTCAAAAAATACACGTGTAATGCCAAGAAAAGTGCATGCAGACACTTCAGTTCGCAAGCATTGGTACGACAATGCAGTCACAAGTACACTGCAGGGCTTTAGCGCGTCTTTATGTGGAAACAGTAGTATCAGATGGGGAGTGTCTGATGATTGCATATAGCGCTGAAGTTACTGCTCTTTACTATGCTCTCCTCTGCATGTCCTGGAGTACAAAAGAAACAGCATACAGCAACACGTGGGGACTGGCAATACTGGGGGAAAAAAACACGCGGTCATATGTATCGTGATACACTGCAGAACTATAGCGCGTCTTTATGTAACAACAGCAGTGTCAGGTGGGGGGCGGTAGGGATGGATCCTGAACGCGACTGAGACAATGAAAAGTGAATTTTAAAAAAATAAAGGTAACCTTTACAAATATCATAAATTACACCAGCTGTTACAGACTGAAATGAAATGTATCTTTTTATTCTAAAATAGTGAAAATAAGAATACTTCTCAAATGGGAGTTGTGCAGGATCGAACTCATGACCTTCTGATTCCCAGTCAGTGACTGATACTGTTACACCACAGAAGCAATGATAGTTAATTCATGTCAATGTCTCACACTAAGGCGGGTTTTTTTTGGCGGTGGCTTTTTTTTGTACCTTTTGTGAAAGTGTTTCTTTGATATTTGGACTTCAGGCTTCATACATTATATAGTTTATGCCTACATTTTGTCAATTGCTACTAGAATATATAACACGTTTCTGTTTTAACAATGTGTTTACACAGATTACTGTAGAAATGCAACACATATGAAATGCGTGTGTTTCAAATAACAATCTTATTATTTCGACTCTAAAACTCCACTTCAATCCCAGGTAATCAATCAAGGCAAGAGCTGGGAAAAGCCTGTTTACGTTCTAAGTCGTTGGGGGGATGGAATAGCCGGCTGCTGGCAGCTTGTCTTTATCAGTACATTTAGATGACAAAAGACGCTGGCGGAGAGGTGAGAAAGGTTTTAAGAAGCGATTTAAGGTGGGCCGGATATACGAGTTTTTTCGTAGGCTCTGGTAATTCTAGTGTTAAACTGTAAAGGCTCAGCTCTTTTAATTTTTCCTCATAATTCAACCCCTGTAGACCTGAATCAGCCTAGTCGCTCTTCTCTGGACCTTTTCTAGTGCTGTTATGTCTTTATGAAGACCAAAACTGCACACATGACTCAAGATGAGGCCTCACCAGTGCATTATGAAGGTTGAGCAGAACCTCCTGTGACTTGTACTCCACACATCAAGGTGCTATATAACCTGACATTCTGTTAGCCTTCTTAATGGCTTCTACACTGTCTGGAAGTCGATAGCTTAGAGTCCACTATGACTCCTAAACCTTCTCATAAGATGGACTCTCGATTTTCAGACCACCCATTGTGTATTCAAACCTCACATTTTTACTTCCTATGTGTAATTCTTTACATTTACTGACATTAAATTTCATCTGCCACAAATCTGCCCAAGCCTGTCTGCTGTCCAAGTCCTTCTGTGATGATATAATGGATTCCAAATGATCTGCTAATCCACCTATCTTGGTATCATCTGCAAACTTAACCAGCTTGTTACTTATATTCCTATCTAAATCATTTATATACATTAAAAATATCATCAGCTCCAGCACTACCCCCTGCTGGTCACCACTCTTAACATCGGCCAGTTCTGATGAGGTTCCTCGCACTATCACCCTCTGCTTCCTGTGTCTGAGCTAATTAACATAAAATAAGAGTAAGGTCTGATGGCCAGGGAGGACAGAAAAAACAAAAAAACTCCAGAGGCTGGAGAAAAAATAAAATCTGCAGGGGTTCCAGGCCATGAGACCACCCAGCCCCCCCTGGGCATTCTACCTAACATAAATGATCAGTCCTCTTTGTATTTAGGGTTCTCATGGAAGGACTTGATGATGATGGTCATGTAGACTTCTGGCCTTTAATCCATCAATGTTGGAACATCTATTGGCAGGCTATTCCAGATTTTAGGTGCATAACAGCAGAAGGTCACCCGCCTCACCACTTCTTTTAAGTTTAGCTCTTGGAATTCTAAGCAGACACTCATTTTAGGATCTGAGGTTACGATTTGGAATATAAGATGTCAGACATTCCGATATATAAGATGGAGTGAGATTATTTAAGGCTTTGTAAACCATCAGCAGTATTTTAAAGTCAATTCTGAATGACACAGGTAACCAGTGTAGTGACATCAAAACTGGAGAGATGTGCTCGGAAAATAGTGTGGATGGGTCAGTGTGACTGGTTCTCAGTTCCAGTTTGGGTCATGATGGGACAGCTTCTGTCTACCATAACCTTGAGTTGTTGAAAAGATTGATCAACAGCCTGTTTTAGAGTTCTTTCACTTTAAGAAATTACCAGCACCCACACTGAACATTAGAATTCATGACTAGTCTGCCACGTTCAGGCTCAGCTTCATAACCTGAATAGACATTTTTCTCCTCCATATTTTATAATAGAAGAATATGTGTAGTTAATGCAAAAATACAGTTCCCATCTTTAGACTGAAATATTTCAGGAAAGTATTTATTGCAAAATTATTCATTTTTCTTGTTTTGGGCAAGATCAAATCAAATAATCAGCTCATCATTTGCAGTTCCTCTGTTAGTAAAAAATTAAATCCAAGGCCTGAAGCAGAGTAAAATACATAAAGTGACGTGCTGTGCTGTGTTAACTCAGTCCTTCTCTCAAGCCTTCTGTTTTTGTTTTTTCAGGTATCACAGTGGCTGTCCACCAGTATGGCCAGTGCACAACAAGGCGCTAGAGACTTCATCAACAGTAACTGGGACAAACTCATAGCAGGCCTTAACCACGTACAGCTGCTATTACCAGAACTGAGAACCACAAGGGTCCTGGATGAGTATGAAATCAGCGACATTAATTCATGTAATGAGAGATTTGAGAAGAACAGAAAACTTTTGGGCATGATAGTAAAAAAAGGCAACGCAGCCTGTGAGGTGTTTCTGAATCTACTGGATAAAGAAAGAAGACGGAGCCTTGATGGCGGAGCACAGCACTGGATCGACTGTTTTAACTTTGATGGTAAGTTGTGTTTCTTTACTTCCTCTGTTTGCTTTAAATATGTCAGTCAGGAAGTCTCACGGCCATACAATACAATACAATACAGTTTATTTTTGTGTAGCCCAAAATCACACAAGAAGTGCCGCAATGAGTTTTAACAGGCCCTGCCTCTTGACAGCCCCCCAGCCTTGACTCTCTAAGAAGACAAGGAAAAACTCCCAAAAAAACCTAGTAGGGAAAAATGGAAGAAACCTGGGAAAGGCAGTTCAAAGAGAGACCCCTTTCCAGATAGGTTAGGCGTGCAGTGGGTGTCAAAAGAAGGGGGTCAATACAATACAATACACAGAAGAGAACAAATCCTCAATACAGTATAAAATAAAAAATTTTTAGAAGTAAAAAAAAAAAAAAATTTTAGAGGTACGGAGCAGAATTTAACAGTAGATGATATCACATAATAAGATTTGGATATGTTCAGAGTCCTGGAGACCTCATCCATCAAGCTGCCTCCCCCATTTGGCCATTCCACGGCTGAAACAGTGCTGGGCCAGCCAATCCGATGAAAGGACCCCTCTTTCCCACAATTCCTGCAATCCTCCATCAGGGATGACTTTACCTCAGGCAGCCAAAACAACTTGACAAGTGGGCAGTGGCACCAAGTGTCACATTTGAGTACCGAGATGAGAAACAGAATAGGTGAGGGTTAGTATCCAATTATAACTATCATGTTGTAGCGGGGCTACATAGTTTATAGTGTTATCAAATGTTAGTACTGAGTGCGTCTTGTTTCCATTGTCCCATTTGCTGTTTATGTGTGTATCAGAGAATGCCATCCCCCTTTGCGGAAGGAGACCGCAACCCCAAACCTGGAAAACACCTGTTCACTATATCAATTAATTACAGCCGTCACAGGACTATTTAAGCAATCAGGAGGGAATAGCCAGGAGAGAAGAGAAGGAAAGAAGAAAGGAGAAAGGAGACCATTTTTTTCAACCACGGATTCAACTTACCTGCTGTTTTTTCACATCACGCCTTCGCACCAGATTGTTTTTCATTTTGCCGGACTGTCTTCCATCCCTCATCTGCAGAGAACCTGGGGTCGGATCGTCATCCACCACACGCCGAGGAATCACGATGAGGTTGCTCCAATTGCCGGGAAAATCAAACAACTCATTTATCTCTAATTCAGTCATCCGTATTCAGGACAGTTTTTAAAACTGGACTCAAATTCACGAACTTTCATTCCGTATATCATTCATTGTTGTTGTTCGTTGTCTGTTATATGTTACAGGGGCAAGGGAGGGTTTGTTGTATTTATATATGGTGGTGTCTCGTTGTTGCTGTGGTGGAGGGATATTTATATTTATATATATTTTTCTATTTATTTATTTTGCATATTTATTTCATTTAATACAATCAATCAGTTTAATTTTACATATCTGCTTTTGTGTGCTTATATTTACACCGTTAAATTGTGGGGGAAAAGTTTAATTTGTTAGAGGTACGGCTTGATAGTTTAACCTCAGTAAATTATCCAGGCCACAGGTCTTGGAGGTGTAGCTGCCGGCTGGGTAAGGGGTCGGCCGTTACAATGTTACTTATGTTTTACTGCTAATGACTAACAACAGAGATGCAGTCTGTACAGTTAATCAGCAGCTCTAGTCAGGGTGTGCTAAACTGAAGTAGTGAGTCTTCAGCCGGGATTTAAAAGCTGAGACCAAAGGGGCATCTCTTATAGTAGCAGGCAGACCACTCCACAGTTTAGGGGGTCCTGTAACTAAAAGCTCGACCTCCCACTGCTGTTTTATTAATCCTTGGAATCCTAAGCAGACCGGCATCTTGAGATCTTAATGTGCGCTCAGGTTTGTAAGTCATGATAAGTTCAGACAAGTAAGCTGGACCTTGGCCATTTAATGCTTTAGATAGATAGATAGATACTTTATTAATCCCAATGGGAAATTCACATTTTTATGTTAACAGGAGGATTTTGAAATCTGCCCTAAACTTAACCGGGAGCCAGTGGAAGGATTTAAGAACTGGAGTTATGTGTTCGTATTTTCTTGTTCTTGTAATAATTCTTGCAGCCGCATTTTGGATTAACTGGAGGCTGTATAAAGAACAGTTTGAACATCCAGTGAACACCGCATTGCAGTAGTCAATCCATCCATCCATCCATCCATCCATCCATCCATCCATCCATCCATCCATCCATCCATCCAGTTTCCAACCCGCTGAATCCGAACACAGGGTCACGGGGGTCTGCTGGAGCCAATCCCAGCCAACACAGGGCACAAGGCAGGAACCAATCCTGGGCAGGGTGCCAACCCACCGCAGAGTAGTCAATCCTACTAGAGATAAATGCATGAATTAATTTCTCAGAATCCTGTTTATTTAGAAAGCGCCTTAATTTTCTAACATTTTTAAGATGGAAGAAACATGATTTGGACAACTTTGTAATATGTGCTTTAAATGACATGCTAGGGTCAAAGATAACTCTGAGATTGCTAATTCAGTAAAATTAATGGGGATTCCAACTAAGTTAAATGATGACAAAATATTGTTGTGATCAGCATCATTCCCTCCAACAATTAACATCTCTGTTTTATCTGTATTTAAAGACAAGTAGTTCTCATTCATCCACTCCTTTAATTCACTAACACAACTAATTAAAGACAACATCGGAGAAACTTCATTTGATTTAAATGAAAGGTATAACTGGGTGTCATCTGCATACGAGTGAAAATTAACATTATGTTTCCTAATGAGAGATCCCAGTGGAAGTATGTAAAATGAAAACAGTAAAGGTCCCAGTACTGAGCCCTGCGGGACACCATATTGAACTTCTGTGTATAATGATGGAGTCCTGTCAGCACATTTCTGTACATATTGGAATCGATTTGATAAGTAAGAACTAAACCAAGCGAGCACAGGGCCTGTAAGCCCAACATCATTTTCTAGCCTGTGCAGTAAAACAGAATGGTCGATGGTGTCAAATGCTGCACTTAAGTCCAACAACATAATTACAGTGGAGTTTCCATCATCAGAGGATATCAGAATGTCATTTACCACACACGTTAGTGCCGTTTCTGTACTATGACCAGTGGAAAAACCAGACTGGAATTTCTCAAATAAATTGTAATGCGTAAGGTGTGACTGAAGCTGACTGGCGACTACTTTTTCTAGTATTTTAGAGAGAAATGGTAAATTTGAAATAGGCCTATAATTATTTAGTATGTGTGGGTCTAGGTCTGACTTTTTAAGTAATGGTTTAATGACTGACACTTTTAGTGTATCATGTACTGTGCCATGCAATAATGAACTATTGATAATGTTTAGAATAGGCGCTGCAAGAACATCCATTGCACTTTTTACTAGTTTTGTTGGCACTGGATCAAGGGAACAAGTAGTGGGCTTCATTTTAGAAATTAAAGTTAAGACTTCCTGCTCAGTTACAGGATTAAAATTACTAAAGTGCTGAATGCAATGTGAGACAGGGTCTGCTAAGCTAGTATTTAGTTTGTACTGTGATGCAGAGATCTGGGATCTTATATTTTTAATTTTCTCATTGAAGAAGTTCATAAAGTCTGTACTGCTAATGTCTGTTGGTATTTTGCACTGTAGATCTGAATTTCCATTTGTTAATTTAGCCACTGTTCTAAACAGTACCCGAGGATTTTTATTATTGTTATCTATTAATGTAGAATAGTATTCTGAGCGAGCTTTAAAGAGGGCTTTTTTATATTTATTAACACTCTCTGTCCATGCAATTTGAAAGACATGTAGCTTTGTTGTTCTCCATCTGCGCTCCAGTTTTTGACACTCTAATTTAAGAGCTCAAGTGTTTTCATTAAACCAGGGAGAGTTTCTATGTGCTTTGATCACTTTTGTTTTAAGGGGAGCCACTGAGTCCAGAGCATCTCTCAAGGTCACATTATAATGTGATGTTAGCTGATCTAAATTGTTTTCCACGTTTACATTTGATGTTAACTGATCCGAATGGTTTTCCGCAGTTACACTCGACTTACTCAAAGTATCTATAAATTTTGAAGCAGAATTACAATCTAGATGTTGCACTGTCTTTGTTTTAATCTGTGAGTGTGTTGGCAAGGGCAGGGCTAAATCAAATGTAATTAAGTAGTGATCAGAAATAACTTCATTTAATGGAGTGATATTTAAATTTTGAATTTCAACTTTGTAAATTATAATTAAATCTAATGTGTGGTTATGATTATGAGTTGGACCTTTGACAATCTGACAAAATCCTACTGAGTTTAACAAATAAGTAAAACATTTGCTAAAAGTGTCAGTTTCCACATCGATGTGTACATTAAAATCCCCCATCAGTACTACGTGATCATAATTTAGTGCCAAATCAGATAGAAGGTTGCTAAATTCAGACATGAACAATGAATACGGCCCTGGTGGTCTGTAGACTAGCACTATAATTGTGTTGGAATCTGTTCTAATATTTAAAATGAATGCCTCAAAGGATGTAAAGTTGCTTACATTTTTAGACGTGATTTGCATTTTGTTACAATGAATTATTCCAAGGCCTCCTCCTCGACCTGAATCTCTAGACTTATGAAGGAACGAGTAGCCATCTGGTGACGCCTCAGCTAGGGGGACAGTGTCACATTTACTAAGCCAGGTTTCAGTGAGAAGACACAGATCAGATTTTGTACTTAATATAATATCATTTACCAAAACAGATTTAGTGCCAAGAGAGCGAATGTTCAATAAGCAGCATTTAAAACTGTATGCTTCTTTCTGAACTGCTGATATATTTTTTGTTTTAATTTGAAGTACATTTCTATTACAGATGCCCCTGGTGGAGGGTCTGGTTTTATCCCTTGGTCTAATTATACACCTTATTTTTTGGTTATCAATTAATTTAAGGTTTGTATCAAGACTAAATTTACTGGATGCCCCAAGACAAGGATTATGGGTAACAGCTTCAGGATAGTAACAGGTGGGATAAACAACAGCCTGTGATTTAAGATCACATGACTGCAGCGTGTGTGGTGCTCTAATCAGTCAACCAGGCAGTTTTGCTGCCATATTTTGGGATAATACATAAGATCCCCTCCAGTTAGGATGAAGACCATCTCTTTTGAAAAATCCAGGCCTTTCCCAAAAATCATCCCAATTGTTCACAAATGCTGTGCTTTTATTTGCACACCAGGATTCTAGGCAGCAGTGAAGGGAATGTAATCTGCTATAAATCACATCCCCTCTATGTAATCACAGTAAGGGGCCAGATACAACTAAATTCTGACATTTTCTTTTAGCTTTGGTGCATAGAAAGATGAAGTTGCTCTTTAATACCTCAGATTGCTGTAAATAAATATCATTAGTGCCGACATGCAGCAATAAGGTCGATACTTCATCGTCGGCGACACGGTCCAATGCGGCCTCTATGTCAGAAATCTTGGCCCTTGCGAGGCACTTAACATGAACTGCTGGTTTAACACAGTTTGGAATTCTAACATTCCGCACTATGGAATCGCCAGTTATGAACACTTTCTTATTCTCAGTTTCCACAGGCACGCTGCGGAGTGCTGAGAATCTGTTCTGGGTCCGAATTGATGACCTGGGTGCCGGGGGACTAAATTTTGGATTCTTTGACCCCTGTCGTACTGTTACCCACTTGCCCTGTGGCTGAATTGGTGCTGCTGACTTCAGCCGCGCACTAACTACAGTGAGACCTGGAGAGACTGAAGCCAAATGAGAAGTAGCCGAATTGTCTAAACAAACCGAGTCGATCCAATTTTCAGTTTGCTTAATTGCTATCAGATTCCTAATGTGGTCCTCTAATTCGCATATTTTCTCGACGAAATTAACTAAACACTTTTGGCAGGTGGAGCTGTCTACACTGTCTACACTGTCAGCCAGAAAACCTGAACTGTACATGCTGCAGGACATACAACATATAAACGTGCCCTCAACGGGCAGAGAGCAGATAGAATTTACGTTTAGTGTTGATGGCATCTTCTCCATTTTTTGTAGTAACTTTGGTGCTTCGGTGCTTTCCGCGTTCAGCTGAATCACTAAGAGAATGTCGGCTTTAAGTTTCCACCACCCACTGAGTGATCGACTTTAATTTCTCACTGCCGGTTATTTCTCCTGGTCAGCTGCCGGCTGTACTTCAATTGAACTTGCTCGGGTGTTTGCGAAGGGCTACGTGCCATAAGGTGCATACTAATTCATCGTGAGCAGGAACACTCAATGAAACTGAATAAAAAAAAAATCAAGTGACGGTGAGATACGAAGAAGGCAGATTCACCAGCATTTGTGTGTCAGCTTTTATTCCTCCAGATCAGAGAATGTCCAGTTCCATTGTCTCAAAACACCACTCACATCTACAGTTACTCCCAGTTTCAGATAAAAAGTAACAGCGTCAGATCCCTGGTGGGGGGCCGGTAGTATGTATCGTTATTGTGATTGAGAGAATAAAAGTGGAAAAAAAACGTAACTTTTACAAGTCCTATAAATGTCCACCGTCTGTTACAGATGCAAACCAAATGTATGTGTATACTGTATAATATTAACAATAAGAGCAGCTCACTACTGAAAACGGTAAATATATGAGACAGTCAGAATCGAACCGGGGACTCTTGATTACAAGTCAGCAATTCTTACCGCTACACCATGGTAGCTGCTGTATCGTCCTTGAACTTTTTGTGAAAGTGTTTATTTGATATTTGGACTTAAGGCTTCACACATTATATAGTTCATGCCTGCATTTTGTCATTTATTACTAAAATATGAAAAACGTTTTTGTTTTAACAATGTGTTTACACAGATTATTGTAGAAACGGAACACACATGAAATGCATGTGTTCCAAATAACGATCTATTATTTCCACTCTAAAACTCCAGCACTTCACTCCCAGATAATCAATCAAGGTATGAGCTGGGAGAACTTTGTGCACTTTCTGCGGCTGTGGGAGGACGGAATAGTAGGCTGCTTGCTGCTTGTCTTTATCGGCACATTCACAGGACAAAAGACGCTGCCGGAGAGGTGTGAAGGGATTTAAGGTGGGCAGGATTTGTGAGTTTTTTCATAGGCTTTGGTAATTCTAGTGTTAATTTTAAACTGTTTTAATCTACTCATTAGATAACCTGAACCAGAGCTGCCAGAATGTCACTTTTTGAATATAATTTGAGTTTAGTTGATAAAAGTGTTATTCAGAGGGTGACATTCCATTTGTAAAACAGCAGTTGTTGTTGGATTTTCTTTTTTTCCACCTTGCACTAATCTTGCCATCACGTTACTGCAGACATGTTATACAACTCAGCTGTATTTTGCACGTCATTCTTTGATTAACCTTTTCATAATTTTAATGGTCACCTTGTTATCATCACAATTCTCTCCACACCTTTTCACAACATAGTTTGTTTCAGTTTTTCTAACCCTCTGGCCCTCTTTTTAATCTACAGTTGCATTCAGAGCAGATTTTCAATCAAATCCCCAGTACTCTTGTAGTGGTTGAGCAATGCTCAGATTCACAATGGCTTTAAATGGTGATTTATTTACTATATTACAGCGAAACACACCCAGCGTCAACCCAACACACACACACACTCACACATAAAGACATGCAATAAAGCATTTAAAATGAACTGATAATAAAGTATACATTAAATAACTAAGGAAGGAAACATTCACTTTACAGTCCACAAACAGTCTGGTTCCTCAGATGCGATGATAATGAAAATGAATTGAGATTCCAAGTGAACAGTTTCTTGAATGTTTTGAAAGTTTGGTCCTACTGTGTTCCAGTGGTTAAATGAAGATTTGTAGAAGTTCGGAGCACTCCCTGGACAAAAACATTTAGCATCCCAGATGAAATCACATGAACAAGCAGACTTAAGTCAATCATATAAATCCAGAAAGAAACTGTAAACCAATAGGTAATGTGTAATCCAGAGGTGGAGTGAAGCATGGAAACACAAAAGATGGACAATAAATCTTTTTTGCAAGCTGCTTCTGCCACATTTTTAAAGTCTGCACCATACCTCATTTCCTCCAGAAACCCCAGTGGCAATACCCAGGGCCGGATTAAGGTGGATGCTATTGATGCTGCAGCATTAGGCCCATTCCTGAAATAGGCCCAGATGAAAACAGACAAGAATTTTCCAGAAGCTGAACAGTTTTTCTTTGCATTATTAACCTCAAAATAATTCTTCGAATGAAATTTGAAGTCCGACTTTCGAACACCTAGACACAGCGTTACTTATTATACAGTTACTATTGTTCTTTGCGCTGTGACGTAACTATAACGTCGTTGTGTTTATTGTTAACTGAAGATTTCAAGTTAATGCTATCATTAAACAGTTTACTTAGTAATTTAGCTGCGTTTTTTGCTATATCTTGGGGATTCTTGCCACTTTATTATTGTTCGGTAAGTGCCACGTAGTAAATTTTTCACCTTGATAGTTAGTTGTACAGTAAAAATCGATGGCTATTTAAATGGTTATCTGTAAAGGTAAAGCTAAAAGCCGGCCCGCGGGCCCGGCATGGATGTTTAGAATTTTTAAAATCCTCGACAGGATTCTGGTCTATTATGCAATTTAAATCGTGGACAAATTTTTACCCTCAAGACCCTGAACTGAGTCACTTTGACCCAATGTCTCTGCAAATTAATTTTTTCTTACTCTGTTTCGTAAGAGAATTGCGAAATTTTGTGTATTTCAATGTTAGATTTTCTGCATGAAGTGCACTTTTCAGACAATTGCTATTGAATGTTGATGTTACATAGTTTAATGTTAATCTCGAGTTGTTACGATACTACGTTATTATTATTATTCATGTTCAATAAAGGCTGGCTGGTTGCGTCACAAGCAATTAAGGCTCCTTGGTCAATCTGAGTGCTCATGTGCGGTGAGTGTCGAATGCACATGCACCAATGGCGAGAAAAAATAGGCCTTTTTTGCGCTGCAGCATCAGGCCCAATTTCGTCTTAATCCAGCCCTGGCAATACCCAAAGCTTACAAATGAAGTACTACCAGGGCTGCTGGCATTTGTAGTTAATTTAAGTAGCGCTTCTCCATCCCCAACCCCTAGGCCATTTTGTCCAGCCAAACCAAAATTTGAGGTTGGAAATGTTGACAGTGTCCACTTTCTAGGTTCCTAGCAATTACCTGTCTGTTCAGAATAAGTCACAGGAACTTTCTGCTGTACAATGGTGGTGTGGTTGAACCATTTAGGAGTCAGTTTATCTGTATACTTGTCAGAGGCTTTGTAAAAGGAATGTGACCTTCTCACCAATTGAGAACTGGGCAGGCGCGTGTTTTAGGTTGTATGACTGAGATTGTCTGGACTGGGATGCCATCATCCGCTCCTTCACTTGGAGTGCAATGAGAAGAACGGTCTGGGGCTGGTCATGCATAGTTGTGTCTGGTTTGGGTGAATTGTGCCCTTTCTAGCAGAACAGTAAGCTGTTTGCCTAAAGCTAACAATGCAGGGACTCACCTGTACCCTCATACACCTCTGTGTTCAATTCAAACTGAGTTCATGCAGCCATTTAGTGCACTTCTGATGATAGTCTCATACAAGGGTGCAACCATGGGCTTCAGTCATAGTCAATCAACTACAGTCTCGCCTAACAAATAAATATGTAAGAAATTCTAGTCTTGCTTCCTCATTGGTCATAGTACAGAAATGGCCTTAAACATATGTTATAAAAAACAACAGCAACACCAACAATGTATGTGTTGAATAGCCCACAATCACACAAGAAGTGCCACAATGGGCTTTAAAAGGACCTGTTTTTTGACTGCCCCCTAGCCTTGACTCCCTGAGAACACAAGAAAAAAATTCCCTAAAAAATAAAAGAAATATTGGAAAAAGCCATTCATAGAGAGACCCCCTTCCAGGTAGTTTGCATGCAATAGGCGTCAAAAAATGGGGGTAAATACAACAACACAGAACAAAGTGATCGTCTTCACATTTCTAGATGGCTAGATTTGTTCAAAGTCCCGGAGACCTCGGCCATCAAGCTGCCTTTCCCCCCACTGGCCATTCCACAGCTGCCCAGTTTGATATCCTCTGATGAAGTAAATTCCACACTTTAATGAATTATGCCACAATCTACACATTATCTTTGACACTAGCGTGTCATTTAAAACACACATTACAAAACTAAATACAAGGGTGTTGTATTGTGTTAGCCATTATGACCGTTCTTCTCATTGTACTCCAAGTGAAGGAGCGGATGATGGCATCCCAGTCCAGACAATCTCAGTCATATAACCTAAAACACGCGCCTGCCCAGTTCTCAGTTGGTGAGAAGTCAAGCAAAATGACCCCTTTTATTGGCTAACTAGAAAGATTACAATATGGAAGCTTTCGAGGCAACTCAGGCCCCTTCTTTAACAACAACAACAAAAACATTTATTTCTATAGCACATTTTTATACAAATAATGTAGCTCAAAGTGCTTTACATGATGAAGAAAAGAAAAATAATAGACAAAGTAAGAATTAAAATAAGACAACATTAATTAACATAGAGTAAGAGTAAGGTCCGATGGCCAGGGAGGACAGAAAAAACAAAAAAAAATTCCAAATGGCTGGAGTAAAAAAAATAAAATCTGCAGGGGTTCCAGACCATGAGGCCACCCAGCCCCCTCTGGGCCCTTCTGTCTTAAAGAAACTGGAGTTCACTGTGTTCATATGGACACAGCATTGGAAAACCTTTAAGTGACACATCTTAGACGTACAAAATTAATAGACCACTGCAGGCTAAGATTCATTTAGCAAGAAAGGAGAATAACGTCTAGTCGAGATCTTTGGATTAGATAACTGTCCATCAAAGTCTTTTGAAGTTTCGGATGAGTTTTTCAATACAATGTGGTCTGTAGTCCGGTTGTCTGTGTCAGTCGAGAGATGCACACAATCCTCATATCTGGCCATAAGACCTATGCCTATTTAAACCATGTTGTAATGTGTTCAATTCTAGCCTGAGTTTCACTTCCCATTCTTGAAAACAGTTTTTCAAAAGATCTTGACCAGACGTTGTTCTCCTCTCTTGCTAAATGAATCTCAGCCTGCAGTGGTCTATTAATTTTTTACATTTAAGATGTCTCACTTAAAGGTTTCCAATGTTGTATTTGTCCTAGTGTGTACATAAACACAGGGAACTCCACTTTCTGTATTCCATCTCACCTGAAGATGGGGCCCTGAGTTGCCTCAAAAGCTTGCATATTGTAATATTTTTAGTTAGCCAATAAAAGGGTTCATTTTGCTTGAATTCTCAAAACTAAATACAAAAATATTCTTTTTCCATCTGAAAAATGTTAGGAAAATTAACACATTTTCTAAATATGCAGGGTACTTTAAAATTAATGAAGGAAACTACCAATAGTTGAAGTTCAATATACCTGATTGGTGAATATTGTAAGATATTAATTGATCCCTTTGGTTTTGCTCTTTGAACACTAGTGGATTCATATTATGTAAGGGAGACAGCTGCTGGAATTGTTCAGGTAGGTTTGGTGTATTGCAAATGTTTGTAATTTATAAAACTATAGATTCTGAAATTGGTAAATTATTCTATTTCACATATTATAGCAGTTTAGATGGGTCCATTGAAGTGACAGTTAGCAGTCTATGGCTGGGCAGAAAACTCAAGCACTGTAGACTGAAGTTTGAAGGAATCCCATTCTTTCAGCTTTGAAGAGAGATGGCCAGAAAATGAAACAAGACAGTAGACCAATGCCAAAATTTTGGTTGAGAAGAAGAATATTAACAACATATCCTTCACTGGTGGCACAACTATTAGCTGCATATGAAACCAACTGTAAATTTTTTGATCTGTCAGAACATTTCCTTTTCAAGACGATGAGACAAAAGGCATTTCATATCGTGCAGAGCTGTCCATTTAAATCAGTTTCATGGATAATAATTGAAGCCTTTCACATTTTGTACTTTCTTCATCCAAGAATCAGTTATACATATTTGTTTATTAAATATTTTTGTAACAATAAATCATATTTAAAAATAACAACAACAGCAGAACATAATTCCATGTGTTAGTATATGATGTAAAATTTGTATTTTTTAACACTTTACACTGGAGTTAAAAACAGAGCACAGGTTGGGTTATCGTGGCTCAACGGCTTTTTCAGATGGCAACTGATGTGAAGATGGCATTGACTGATGTGTGTTAGTGGTCGAGGGTCTGTGACCGACTGTTGTTCAATTTTCTTAAACATAACATTTGTGAAAGTATACCCAATGTAGTATATTAAGGAATAAAGTTAATTGTAACACAAATAGTAGGCACAAGGGGTAACTGGGAGCAGGTGGTCATGGGAGGAGGTGCTGAGAGACCGGATGGATGGCAGGTGTATTTCTGCTGTACTAACATTGTTCAGAAGTTAACTGGAAAAAGCAACTCTTGACTACAGAATTAACTTGTTTCTCAAAAGAGAGATTACTGTCAAAGATAACACCAAGATTGTGGACTTGAGGTTTGCAAAAGACAAAGAAAGAGCCAAGAAGTCCAAGACCAATGTGGGCTTCAGCTGATGGACCCACTATAAGCACCTCCATTTTATTTTGATTCAGATCAAGAAAATTATTAGCCTTCCAGGATCTTAGTTCAGACAGACAGTTGTGGAGTTGATTTGTTGTAGAGTTGCAGACAGGAATATAAACCTGAGTATCATCAGCATAGCAGGGAAAAGAAATGTTAAATTTCCTAAAAATCGCTCCAATAGGGTGAAGGTATATAGAGAATAAAATAGGACCCAAAATGGATCCCTGAGGAATGAATATCTTGAGCGGAGCAATTGAGTCTAAAACCGTTTTACAAGAACAATTAAATTCAGAATCATCGATACCATCATATTGGACATGTTCATCAAGACTAGAGAATATGGTTTTAAAATTGGATATAATAGAATAATTTAAAAAGTGAGAACAGCATGGAGCACAACTAGTAGAAGAGACATCTACAGTAATATTCAAATCCATTTTTATAGAAAAGTGATCAGTAAAAGAAACATCACATAAATCAATATTATTAACTGAAATATCACGTGTAAGAATGAGAACAAGGGTGTGACTGAGAGAGTGAGTTGGTATAACTGGTCTCCACCGTACGTGCCATACTGCTGCGTCTTGGCCTTTGGATTCAGTTAACCCTTAAAGCTTTTGCGTTGTGATTTATATGCAACGTGCCTTACAAACCGCTACGAAAGAATACTGCAAACACCTTTTAGTTCTTGATGTTTTCTCTTTTTTTATTAATGGTCTGAAATACTAAACAAAGAACATAAAAAGTGACAGTTCAAGCTCTGTGATTCCTCCTATTAACAAAAGAAATCCACGTGGAAAGGCTGTTGAACGCTCACATTAACACATAACCAAAATTAACAGAAAAGCATTCAAAACATTTCAAAACAACAACTGTATACAACAAAAATCATATTACAATTACTATCTTATACAAAAAAATGAACTCAAACAATTTAAAATAATTTAATTAATTTTACCATACAGGAAATAACAGCATGCTTACCTCCTCTCACAGTAACACAACGAATACTGGGAGAGACACACACTGATGACGTAACATAACACACCAAACAGAGTAGGGAAATATAACAGGAGCACAACAGAAAACATACAAAACAATGAATGTTATCAGGATTTGGTGAAGCTCCAAACAACTAAACTATTTATTTTATACACCTGTTACATTCACCCCTCCTGCAAATCACCAACATCCTGATAATCTTTCCGATTAGTCACCAAACAACGTGGTTTGCTTTTATCTGGCACAAGTATGAATGAGTCATCTGGTTCAACTTGAAAGTTACCCTCCAAAAAAAAAAAAGGTTAAATGGTACATGAAGTTGATCAGGCTTCATAACCCCTTAGAATAATGTGACACCTGGTACGCCACATAACACTTTGCCAATATACAGGATGTATCAGAAATATATAATATAGATATCTGCATCTTATTCATGTATGCAACCCAGTAGAAAAGAAACTTAATGTTTAAACAGAGCAAAAAGAGATGAAGAATGACTAGTAACTGAACTGGAATCACTCTTAAGAAAAGGTTTGTGAACCATAGTTTCGATGAGCCTGTTGACAGATTTAACCACCCTGCCAGTTTCTGTTCTAAAAGACCTTGCTGAAGTAGAAGCCAAGTTATGTAAGGATTGAGTAGCATGTGAATGTGACACTACACCTGAGGGTAAATGTGGGACTACAGAAGAAGCAGGCTGTATAAATGGAGAGGCTGCTGTCTCACTCAGAGCATCGGAGGATTGATTAGATCTCTGCATAGTGTTGTCTTGACCTTCTATCTCACGTTTTGCCAGATAAGAGGGCAGAGTTGGAGAGCAGGAAGTCTGACAACTGTCACTATCTGTGACAGCAGGCGAATGAGAAACGAACATCCTGGACATGGGTATTTGGGTAACTTCTCCTGTACCTGCATAGCTGATATGATCCTGGTTACCATCAATAGGAGTTAAGTTAGTATCTCCTTCATTTGCGAAAGAATTGCATGTACAATCTCCAAAAAAAATGCATGAAGACATAGAGACTGTATCAATCTCTTCAGGATCTGCATCTGAGAGGTTCAGTGGCAAAAAACTAACATCTAGTAGCAAGTTCCTATGTACCACTCTCTCATGGCCCAGTTCATCCTTGATCTTATAAACATGATTTCGAGGATTTCCATCCACAACAGTAAACACTGTGCTTTCCCATTTGTCAGCTAATTTTCTTTGGCCGTGCTCATTCTTGTTAGCCACAAGCACACGATCACCAGGTCTGAGATGGGTGCCTTTGATCTTTTTGTTGTATTGCTGTGCCTGATGATGCTGCTCTCTTAAGGAATGCTGCTGAGTAATATTCATTGCATTTTGCAAGTCAGAGAGTAAAGTCTTTGCATATGTACTATAATCAACTACAACAGGGTCCTGCAAAACTTGTTTGAACATAAGATCCACAGGTACTCTCGGAACACGACCAAACATAAGGAAAAATGGAGCCTATCCTGTTGTTCCATGCACTGTAGCATTGTAGGCAAAAGTTAATGTTTGAATCTGCTGAGGCCATAAGTGCTTTTCTCGTAGAGGGAGGGTACGAAGCATGTTTCCAAGTGTGCGATTGAACCGTTCTGTCCCTCCATTCCCTATGGGGTGGTATGCAGTCGTGTGCGACTTAGATACTCCTGACAAATGAAGCAATTCAGCTATTAAGTCACTTTTAAAATTTGCACCCTGATCAGTGTGTATCCTTTCAGGAAACCCATAAACCCAAAATACATTATCCCAAAGTTTTTCAGCAATTTGCTTTGATGTTTGGTTAGCACAGGGAAGTGCAGGAGCCAGCTTTGTGAAATCGTCTGTAACCACAAGGACATCCACAGATCTTTGCTTGTGATCTTCCACCGACCAGAAATCAAGGCAAACCAACTCCATAGGAGCTGAAGTCTTGATACTCTCTAATGGTACTCATGCAGCAGGCTCAGGGGACTTGGCAAAAACACATCTCTGACAGCATTTCACATAGGCTTTGATGTCATTTTCCATATCAGGCCAGAAAATATGCCGTCTGGCCAGCTACAGTGTTCGAGCCTGCCCCTGATGTCCTACCAGATCATGAATGCCAGCTAGTGCTTTCTCCATCAACGAATAAGGACGAACATACTGAATTTTCTTCTTACCCTGCACAGGGTCTTTAATCACTCTGTACAAGATGTCATTTCGAAATTCTAACCTATCCCATTGTTTCAACAACCTAAGGACCTCTGAATTTGCACCATGTCGTTCCCTTCGTGAAGGTCGTCTCTTTCAGATCATAAATGGTAGCACCTTAGAAATGACAGGGTCATTTTGTTGAGCAAGTTGAAGTTGTTGCTCTGTAAATACAGGCAAAAACACCTGGCCAGTGGAGATTTGCTGGACATGCTGAGCTGGACTAATAGCTCTAAACTCTGCACCTGTCCCCAAGTGTGTGAGGACTGACACAAAGCCTGAATCTCACTGCAGTCATAAACAAACTTCATTTGAGTGTCCAGCTGAGTATGTGATCTGGTCTTTCCAAGTAGTGGTGGCTGGCAAGTCATTTGCAACACATCCTGCACTGTTCCATCTGCAACCTTCTCAGCTTCACGTAATAGCTGACAATATGGTTCCTTTAAAAGTCGGCTACTGATTGACTTTGTAAAGAGGTCTCAACTTAGTGCATCTGCCACAAAGTTTTGTTTGCTAGAGATATGTTTAAGGTCAAAAGTAAAAGATGCCAACTTGGACACCCAAAGCTGCTCACATGCATCAAGTTTGGGCTTAGTTAACAGATATGTAAGTGGGCTGTTATCAGTCCATACTGTAAAGTTATGACCCTTCAACCAATGACTGAATTTTTCACGGATGCTCCATTTCAAAGCCAGGAATTCCAGCTTATATGTTGGATACCTTCTTTGAGCTGCACTTAAGGTCTTACTTGCAAAAGCAATTGGTTTAGCCTTCCCTTCACCAGGAACAAGCTGAGAAAGGACAGCACCAAGCCCGTTAAGGGATGCATCTACAGAAAGAATGAATGGTTCATTGAAGTCGGAATGCGCAAGCACGACTGATTCAAGAAGCTGTGTCTTTAGTGAATGAACAGCGGCATTACATTCTGATGTCCAATCAGATGGTATGAGTGAACGAAAAACATGCTGTCTTTTCCTGTCTCTTCATTTCTGTTAGTGCAAACAAAGGCTTGGCTATGGTAGAGCAGTTAGGAATAAAGTGCTGGTAGTAAAATAGCATTCCCAAAAATGATTTAATTCTGTGTACAGAGGGAGTGCAGCCATCACCTTCCATTAGATCTCGTGTTGTTAGATTAGCAATAGAGTCTACCTTAGAAGGATCAACTGAAACACCAGTGCTGTCAATAATATGACCAAGAAATTTCACAGTCGTCCACATAATGTGACACTTCTTTGGGGCCAATTAAGATTATTCTCCTGTACCCTTTGGAACACAACCTGAAGACTACAAAGGGCATCTTCTTCCTTAGGAGAAAAAATGAAGAGATCATCCAAGTAGCATAGCAGCTTCGTGAAATTCAGATTCCCATAAAATACTGAGCATCATCCTCATAAAAGAGGCAGGACTGTCACACAGCCCTTGAGGCATTCGGTCGTATTCATGGAAACCAAGAGGTGATATGAAGGCTGTGTATTTTTTATCCTCTTCATGCATGGGAATGTTGTAATATCCGGAAGTAAGGTCCATTGTGCTAAGAAAAGAATTGCCTCCTAAAGCAGCCAAGCAGTTTGCTGGATGTGGCAATGGGTGGGCATCTTTCAAAGTTCTTGCATTCAGCCAACAAAAGTCAGTGCAAATTCACACATTACCATCCTTCTTCCACACCATCACCAAAGGTGATACAAACTCGCTCATTGACTTCCTGATTATGCCTTTTTCTTCCATTTCAGTTAAAACTTGCCTCAACTTCTGATAATGTGCAGGGGGCACCCTACGGTATGGAAGACGAAATGGACGCTCATCGGTTAAGCAGATACGATGCACAAAGCCTTTAACTTCTCCACAGTCCAAAGGATGTTTCGAAAAGATGTCTTTGTACTCTATCAGTAGTCATACAAGCTTTTCTTTCGCGGAACTACTGATCTAGCAGTCTTCAACCTTAATATCACTGAGCCCAAACTCAGCAAGAGTAGGAGTAGTACCACTTGTGGGAAGAGTCTAGATTTTTGTCATCTGTCTTCATAAAAATACCTTGAAAAACATCTAGATCCTCCACAGCTAAACATGGTGACACATCAGCTATTTTACTATTCCGTTTCAAAGTAATTGACTTATCTGAAAGATTAAGAAGCTTAACTGGAATCCACCTATCACCCCACATTGGAGCGATGACTCGCCCAGTAAAATTTTACGTGGTCTAGCATTGGATGCAGTGGCCTCTACTATTACAGTACTGTCTGGAGAAACGGGGGACTTAGTAGGGAGTTTCCCCCATACCAAGTATTCATGCCTAGGAAGAAGGGTTACAGCTTGTATTAACACTACAGTCCCAATCTTAATTGGCATCATCCCATCTCTCCATCGGTCAATACAGGTCATCATATTAAGGAAATGTTCTACATCAGGGTGTGACTGGGCACCAGTTCTTGAAGCAAGGTCCCAGTACTCACTGTGGCTTTTCATGTGATGAAGCAAATATTTGATGACATTTGTGCCCAAAATGAGATCAACATGCTGACCTGGTACTAGTAGAGTAGGAACAACACAGGTGACACCATACAGACACATCTCTAAGTCATAAATACCTTCAGGATGTGTCTGTTGACCACCACAGCCAATCAAAACAACGTTCTCTGCTGGTTGTATTGTTTCTGGTAAAAGTCCTGCACCCTGAAGCTGATGAACAGCAGCCATACTGATTGTACATGCCATGGAGTCTGTATCTAGCATCCCTTGAAGCTTTACATGACCACCAACAATAACAGGAGTGTAAAACAGCTCATTAAAAGCTTGCACCTTTTGAATGCTCTGAGTAATCATTGTGTACCCCTCTTGTGCACCAGCAAGGCAGTCTCCATATATATCTTCCCAATTACATTCATTTTGGAGGGTATCTAGCTGTCCACTCACACTGTCCCTCCCTAAATGTGAGCTATTCAGTTTAAAGGCTGACCATTCTCCTGAGGAACCTCACTAGACAGTTGATGGCCCTGATTCTTCTGATGGGGACAGTTTTTCTTCCAGTGCCTTGGAGTGAAACATTGTAAGCACAAATTAGATATTCTGCAGTGTGACAAAGTAGAATGCTCGGAATCACCACAAACCTTACAAGCCCCCTTGGGAAAGGAGTCCCACTGTCTGGACATGGGTGAGGAGTGAACTGACATCTGGGTTTGCTGTGTGAACATGCGGTCAAGTAAGTTAACCAAGCTCCTCATACAGTCATTTCCTGACTGCCGAGCACAATCAGGCGTATGAACCTCTGTAGAGGGAAGTGCTGGGCAAGATTTGAATTGTTCTGATTGGCAGTTCAATATCTCTTGTGTGTGGACAGCAGGCTTAATAATGTAGGGAGGGTGTGATGGTGTTGTGGCATAAACTCTGGTATTCATCAAGTCTCTCCTGAGTCTCATGTGCAGTCCACTTGTCGGATGATTTAAATTTAAAAATGTTTGAAAGAGATCGATCAGGACAATGCTTAATAAACATCATGGCAACTTCATGACTTGGCTTGTCAATGTGGCTCCCACACTGGCGTAAGCACTCATCTGCCACATCTACTGCCTTATTTAGGCAGATCCAGTAATCCATTGGTTTTTCACCAGGATGAGGCAATGTGTTATAAAAGTCTGCAAGAGGCATATTGGAGTAAGTGAACTCGCTAAAATGCTGCTTCAGAATATCAAAGATTAGTGAGGGGTCTTGAGAGTGGTCTAAGGAAGGATTATTGCGAATTATGATTTTAACTATGTCTCCTGCTTTGCCCATCAGTCTAGCAAGTATTTCCTGGGATTGCTCTTGCAAAGGCACATTTCGTCCTTCCCACTCATGAACTGAGTATTTGTCAGAACCATCCCCTCTGAACAAAGAAGGGCAGGACAAATGTAACATTTGAAAAAGGTGCATCAGAAGATTGACTCTGGTCAGCTGTTTCTGCAGTTGTGCTGTTAAAGCTGCTCATATTTGCCTGCAGCTGATCTGTAACAGAATGGCTAAGTTACTAAGCTAATTTTGTGACAAGAGTGCCTAATTCTGAACAGTGTGAGTCCAAAGGTGATGTGGAGAATTCATTGCAATGTTTGGAATCAACTGGTGGTGTACTAATTAATCCAACTCTCCTCTGTGGTGTTTCATCTAAAGTCTTAAATAAATAACCTCTTTCCAAACTAAAGTGATTTTCATAAGAATCTTCTTTAGATGGGTTAGTTATATTTTGGTCGTTTCCCTCTCCACTTGCAGCCATTATATTAACGATAAAAACAGTAACAATACAACAATTAAACTAAATAAACTAAACTAATGCAGAACGGTATTACACAATGCTAAGCAACAGAATATTTTACATAAATTAAATTGTAACAGACAAGTTGTAAAAAAAAAACAATTTTTTTTTCAGTCCGTGACAGTGTACCTTGCAAAAACGGGCTTAAGTTATAGCATCCCACGGCAAACGAACTGGCGTCGTTCTGAAGAAAAACGGTCACAGCACCAATGTAACTGGTCTCCACCGCACGCGCCATACTGCTGCGTCCTGGCCTTTGGATTTGGTTAACCCTTAAAGCTTCTGCGTTGTGATTTATATGTAGCGTGCCGTACAAACCGCCACGAAAGAATACTGCAAACACCCTTTAGTTCTTGATGTTTTCTCTTTTTTTATTAATGGTCTGAAATATTAAACAGAGAACATTAGTGACAGTTCAAGCTCCGTGATTTCTCCTCCTCTCACAGTAACACAATGAATACTGCGAATCTAAATTGCAATGACATACATAACCATGCATAGCTCAATATACAAATAAAAAAAATAACATACCTGAAATATTAAACAGAGAACACAAAAAGTGACAGTTCAAGCTCTGTGATTCCTCCTATTAACAAAAGAAAACCACGTGGAAAGGCTGTTGAACGCTCACATTAACACATAACCAAAATTAATAGAAAATCATTCAAATCATTTCAAAACAACAACTGTATACAACAAAAATCATATTTCAATTACTGTCATATAAAAAAATGAACTCAATTTAAAATAATTTAATTAATTTTACCATACAGGAAACAACAGCGTGCTTACCTCCTCTCACAGTAACACAACAAATACTGGGAGAGACGAACACTGATGACGTAACATAACACAACAAACAGATTAGGGAAATATAACAGGAGCACAACAGAAAACATACAACACAATGAATGTTATCAGGATTTGGTGAAGCTCCAAACAACTAAACTATTTATTTTATACACCTGTTACATTGGCATATTAATATGCTGGATAAAATCAAATGAGTCCAATAGTGATAAAAAGTCATTAACCGTAGGTTTCGATTGACAACAAGTGTGAATGTTAAAATCACCAACAATAAATACTTTGTCATGGGAAAGGGTAATATCAGCCAGGAGATCAGAGAATTCAGAAATGAAGGATGTTCCCACAAGTGCACAAGCTGCTCAAAATCAGAAATGCAGCCTTCAGATCTAGAGACAAGGCCGCCCTCAGGGTGTCCAGAGTCCAACCTGTCTTGCGCCATAAGAAGAGCTAAGTGGGCATACGCACAGATGATTAACAAATAATTCAGCAGCACCAGAGACACACGTCGTATGTGGCAGGGCGTTCAGATAATTACAAACTACAAGTCCAACCCACACAGCAGCGATGGTGATGCCTCCCTTCTAGATGAGCTGAACAACTTCTCTGCATGCTTTGAGGCGCAGAACAAAGAGCCTGCGAGAAAAGCAACACCTCCCTCCACTGACTAGGTACTCTGTCTCTCCATAACTGACGTGAAGAGGACTATATCCAGAGTCAATCCACACAAGGCTGCAGGACCTGAAAACATATCTGGTTGTGTGCTAAAAGAATGTGCCAGTCAACTGGCTAGTGTCCTCACAGACATCTTCAACACATCTCTAAACCAGTTGTCAGTCCCAGCTTGCTTCAAGTCGACCACGATCATACCAGTGCCGAAGAAGTCATCAGTGCCATGCCTGAATGACTGCCAACCAGTTGCACTCGCGCCAATCATCATGAAGTGCTTCGAAAGGTTAGTTATGTCACACATAAAGGCGAATCTCTCTGCCTCCCTTGACCCTCTTCAGTTTGCATACCGCTCAAACAGGTCACCTGAGGATGCCATATGCTCTGCCCTTCACCTCTCTCTGACACATCTGGATAAAAAAGACACATATGTCAGGATGCTATTCATAGACGTAAGCTCTGCCTTCAACACAATCATCCCTCCAAAGCTGGTTGTAAAACTGAGCACGGCCTCAACCATCTCTAAAAACAGAACTTTTATACATGCGAGCCACTGTCCTGCAAAGACGAGTGTGCGGGTAGAGAAGAACTGAAAATCTCATACTGAGATTGATGAAGTATTTTGACACTCTTGATATCCTTCTGCTGTGAAACATTCTGACCTGTCATTGTTTACACATGTCTTAAACAACTATTATCATACACTGATCATTTCTGTATTATCTATATCTATTATTTATTATTTATTTATTATAATACATATCTATTGACTATATTTATGTATCTAGACTGCAAATACCATACATTGCATCAATGTTCATATTTTTAACTATACGTCAATATTGCTGCTACTTCTTTGTCTTGTCTTTGCACAATGTCCTGTCTTGTTTGTGTTTTCTCTCTATTATAAAAAGAAACCCTGTCCCCTGTCCTGATAGTCTATGATACGTGATCTTCTCGGAAGATAATTTAAAGACCCGCGAGACGAAAGAGACCTGCCACGGTGTGTCTCACGGGAACATAGAATGAGAGTCCTGCAAGACACACCCTACTTACAAGTAATATCAAAAAAAAACAAATCAGTAGTGTAAAGGCAGTCATGCAGCACACACAGCTCCAGGGCTCTCAGTGCATAGAAAGTGTATAAGGTCAATACGGTAGAAATGAATAGGGTAGAAATTAAATATCAACGATTAAACGAAGAAGAAAGAAAAGCGCAAAGAAAAGAGACCCAAAAGCAATAAAGAGAAAAAAAATGCTAAAAAGAAAAACAATAATCTAGGTGGTTCGCTTCCCGGGTCCACCCTGCGTGGAGTTTGCATGTTCTCCCCGTGTCTGCGTGGGTTTCCTCCCACAGTCCAAAGACATGCAGGTTAGGTGGATTGGCGATTCTAAATTGGCCCTGGTGTGTGCTTGGTGTGTGGGTGTGTTTGTGTGTGTCCTGCGGTGGGTTGGCACCCTGCCCGGGATTGGTTCCTGCCTTGTGCCCTGTGTTGGCTGGGATTGGCTCCAGCAGACCCCCGTGACCCTGTGTTCGGATTCAGCGGGTTAGAAAATGGATGGATGGATGGATGGAATAATCTAGGTGCAAATTTAGAAAGTAAGGAACATGATGATCAGCCTGGAACAAGTGGAATGGAAAAAAAGCATGTCCAATCCGGCTCAGAATTAAAAGACAATGAATAAATGAAAGTAGAACTTCATAAAGATGTTTACAAACGTTGCCGCTAAACACATGCAGAGCAGGTTAGAGATTATGAAAGCAGTGGCATTCGAAAGGCTCAAAAAAAAAAGTGGTGCTATACACATGTGGAGAAAGTTAAAGGATATGAAAGTAGGAAAATTAGACAATATAAAAAAAGAAAGTAAAGATTGCAGTAGCACAAACAAACAAACTGCCTCATTTAACTATGCACCAGTCTAACTTTGGTTTTGCACAATAATTACTACACTATTGCACCTTAACACTTAATTCTACTTTATTCACATAATTGTACTTATTTATTATGTTCTACTATACCGTTATCTTTGAATCTATGAGTTTTTGTTAATCTAACTGATATTCTTCTAACTTTGCACAGTTTTTGATAAGCGGATCAGGATGCACTTCACTGCGTGTTGTCCTGTATAACTATGCATGTGACAAATAAAGAATCTTGAGAATTTCAAAAACGGAGTTTACCGCACATGCATTTATTGGTTACTTTGTTCATGTATATATAGTTATCTGTCTGCTTATTTAAAAAGCTACATTTACCCCAGGAGTCAAAAACCTTCTGTCTAGCCCTTGTACAAAAACTTAGACAAAAGCTGGGGTATCATCTTGGTAACCCCAAGTACTTTTGGAACTGTGAGAGGAAAATAGCACGACTTCACAGACAGGAGTCCAATGCAGAACTCTACTTACTTTTTTACTTTGTAAAAAAAAAAATTATTAACTACTGATGATGAAGATCGTTTTGTCTGTGCTGAAATTCCAAACAGAGAAACCTGTCCTGACCTCATTAAAAAGATTCAACATATTGGGACTTGCAAGATTACAAATATTGTTTTTACACAAGTTCTGAAATAAAAGTGAAACTAATGAAATAGCAACAATTCAAAGAAAAAAAATCTTAAAAGTGTGTATCCGGAAAACCAAACATGGGGGTTGGCGAGCAAAGCGAGCAGGGGGCGAAGCCCCCTAGTAATTTAAAATTTAAATTTTAATTCTATTTTTAATTTATTATTTGCATGTCATGTTGTTACACTGTGGACCCTGAGCTTCGCAGTTTTGTCTATCTGTATACTTGTATATGGTTGAGATGACAATAAAGTTCTCTTTGAAAATCGAATTTGAAAATCTTTGAAAGCAAGCAAGAAAATATGTTAAGTAAAGAATCACGATCATAGTAGACAGTGGCCGTTGTGATAAACTAATACATAAAAACGAAGTTAAAACATAGATTAGTGAGACGAGCAGATGGCCAGCCACACCGGTCGGCGCCATCTTCTGGTAGGTGGCAACCTCACACCATCTCTCTCTTCCTCTAACCTCCATCTGCTTCATACTTCTCCAACAGCTTCTTCTCTTTTTTATGGATTCCTTATTCTGTTTTCACCACGCACACACACTCTGTGCTTTATACCGAAAACAATTCACTGGAACCACTAGCGCCTGTCTTTTCTTCAGCTTCTGTTTGCAAGCCTTCAGCTCGCCTTTTTTTTACTGCCCACATCACATCCAGCTTCGGACCGCCACTTATTCTTTATAGGAACGATTCTCTGGGACTGCACTGCTTCTTTATGTTCTGCCTCTGATTTCATGTCTCTGAACGCTACATCGAAATCAGTACTCAATGCACACATCCACCTCTCACAACATGCCAACTTGTTTTTTTTTCAATCTTCTTCTTTTTTCTCCTATCCATTGCCACTCCTCTTCCGTTTCCTTTTAGTGCTTCCTTCTTATTGTGTTTTTATTTGTGGGGAGCGTCAGACCTATCAGAGTGCAACTACTTTGTACCCAAATCCCCCGGCATCACATAAGCAAGAACTTCAGAGGAATGGATTTATTGTGTGACAGGAATAAAAAATATGACAATAATCTTAAAGATTATTATTACTGATGCTCTGTGCAAGAGAGGACAGAGCCAACTGTACTTCCTTAGAAGGCTGGCGTCCTTCAGCATCTGCAATAAGATGCTGCAGATGTTCTATCAGACGGTTGTGGCGAGTGCCCTCTTCTACACGGTGGTGTGCTGGGGAGGCAGCATTAAGAAGAGGGACAAACTAGTGAGGAAGGCAGGCTCTATTGTAGGCACGGAGCTGGACAGTTTGACATCTGTGGCAGAGCGACGGGCACTGAGCAGACTCCTGTCAATAATGGAGAATCCACTGCACAGGATCATCTCCAGACAGAGGAGCAGCTTCAGCGACAGACTGCTGTCACCGTCCTGGGCTGGGCGGTCTCATGGCCTGGAACCCCGGCAGATTTTATTTTTTGTCCAGCCATCTGGAGTTTTTTTGTTTTTTCTGTCCTCCCTGGCCATCGGACCTTACTCTTATTCTATGTTAATTAGTGTTCTGTTATTTTAATTCTTACTTTGTCTTTTTTCTCTTTCTTCATCATGTAAAGCACTTTGAGCTACATTATTTGTATGAAAATGTGCTATAGAAATAAATGTTGTTGTTGTTCTATCATCTATCTATCTATCTATCTATCTATCTATCTATCTATCTATCTATCTATCTATCTATCTATCTATCTATCTATCTATCTATCTATCTATCTATCTATCTATCTATCTATCTATCTATCTATCTAATTCCAGTCTGAAGATACATGGAAGGAAAAGTGGATGTTCAAGTGTGGATAAATCATAATGCATGCTCAGTCTGTTGTGTGTTATACCGCTAAGTAATTAGCGCCAAGCAAACTGTAATTCTGCTCCATCTTTGCTATTAGTGGCCAGTGTGGTCCGATCTTCTGGCCACAGATCAACTATAGTTCCATTTCTGGATGCATCTTTAGGATTTTCAGTTAGCACTTGCAGAAATCAGATCCTTAGCCCCCTCTGTGATAGTCACATGCTGTTACACACAGATAAACATTTGAAGAGTGGAGTTTTGAACAACTTTTACGTGTACGTGAAATCGAAGAGAGGGGGTCCGTCCCTCTTAGGGTTTTGTTCATGTCGTCCATGTATCCTAAGTAAAACATTTACCATTGATGAGGGGCTATTTTATGTATGATGGAGAAGAAGGTCAGGGTCTTGCTTTGATTGCTTGTGCATATCTGGGACTAAAAGATCAGTAGCTGGGTGCCAGTGATCATGAGTTTAAGATCCTAAAGACCTCCACTTTCTAACACCATTGTCCATTTCTAAACCTGTCCTATTAATATCAGCTGGAGCAGCAGTGTCTTTTATGTGTTATTAATGAGTTACAGTAGCTGCAAATTGATAATGTTGGTTCTTTACAATAATAATCTGGAGATACTTTTTGTTCAATCAATTTAGTCTTATATACAATTACATAATTGATTTCTACTTCTATTTATTTCAATAGAAGTAACTTTTTCTTGTACTTCTCTCGAACAGCAGAATGGCGCTGCTGTGTGAGTTGCTTGTGTACACACGCTGCCTCCATGTATTCTGACTGACTTGCATTGGGCATCCGAGGGGCTGTCAGATGAGTAAAAGAGGAAAATCTACAAAATATTCAAGCTCAAGTAACCAATCATCAAGTTACAGAAACAGAAAACTAATTTATAGTTGAGGTTTCACAGAATGTTTCTCCATTTTAAGATGAATGAGTTTACAAATTTGCCAATGCTTTTCAATGGGAAATTTGGAAACAGCAAAACAAGAGCAATCCATTTGACAACTATACTAATAAAAGGCAAAGCTCTCACTGACTCACTCATCACTAATTCTCCAACTTCCCATGTAGGTAGAAGGCTGATATTTGTCAGGCTCATTCCTTACAGCTTACTTATAAAAATTAAGCAGGTTTCATTTTGAAATTCTATGCGTAACGGTCATAACAGTCGACAATGTCCGCCATGTTAAACTTTCTTACTTATGGCTCCATCTTCACGAAATTTGGTAGGCGGCTTCCCTGAGGTAACCGAAACCAATGTATGTACTTATTTCAGTGGTATGACTCCACTGTCAGCTGCCATATTGAACTTCCAACGGTCTTTGTTACTTATGGGCCCATGTTCAAGAAATTTGGTACGTGGGTTCCCAACGCTAACTGAATCCTACTCACGTACATATATACGTCCATAGCCTGCAGCTCGGTCACCGTGTGAGGCGGCATTGGGTCCCCCATCCCCACGCCTCCCACGTAGTTGGCTGCCTGCCTATATAAGGCCGTCCGTCGCTCCGGTCTCTTCATTCCCTTGCTTGCTTCGCCACAGTATTCAGGTCTCCCTGCTGATAACTGCAGCCTTTTTATTTAATCCACGGCTTCTCCGCTGGTTTATTGTTTGTTTATTATGATTATAGTTATTGTGTAGGTATTTTAGACATAGTTTACATTGTTCAGGTACCCATTTCCTTTATCGTTCCAACTGTACCCCCATTAACATGTCTATCAAGGTGATCACCATCGATCAAAGAACTGTCACTTACCAAGTGGTTTCCATGCCCGGAGATGGCGCCTGCCTTTTCCATTCTCTGTGTTACATATTGCACAGCCATATCAGGCTCACTGTTGATATCCGGAGGAACATTGTGTCTTATGTATTGAATGACTGGGACAGGTTCAAGGTGTGGACTGATGACGGTACAGGAGATCATTAAACTACACAGGAGCACTATAAGAGTGAAATGCTTAAGCCCTTCACCTATGGTTCTGCATGTGAGTTGATGGCTGCCGCTGAATTGTTCGGTTGTCGCTTTCAAGTGTACCGAAATGGCCAAATATTTTACACCTTTGGACAACCGCCAATGCCTCTTAAACATCTAAGATTCAGAGGTGATAATTTGAGTAGTGGACACTTTGATGTTTATGAATGTTTCAACTCTCAAAAGCTGGATGCGAAGTTATCGATGAAACTGGTTGTATGCTTACAATGCTTGACAGATGCCGAATGTCACTTCAACACAACAAGTCCTGCAAATACTAACGTAATTGAAACAAACCATGAAACTCAAACCGATTATGACAGTAGCAATCCAAGCTGTGAGAAAACAGTAAAAAGGAGGTGTGTCAGACGTCGTGGTACATTTTCTGATGCAGCTAGACGGAAACAACGTCATGACGCTGCCGCCAAATACTCTCAGAAAAATCCACAAGTTAATAGACACGCTGTCGCTAAATACTCACAGGCAAATCCAGAAGTTAATAGAGACACTGCCGCTAAATAATCACAGGCAAATCCACAAGTTCATAGACACGCTACTGCTAAATATTTGCAGGCAAATCCACATGTTAATAGAGCTTTTGTTTCTAGGTACGATCCCAATAATGAGAAGTGGCTCATACGAAAACAATAGGTTTGGCTCAAAAAAGCCGATTGTGGATTTGTGTACGACCCAAATATACATTATGAATCTGACAAAACAGTACACATTGGATCCATGGATGTTGACTGTGAGTATTGTTAAGCTCATAAGTGGAAATGCGAGTCTCCTGGTTTGTGCTGTAACGGTGGTAAAGTCTCTCTCACTCCTTTACATAAGCTTCCTGACCTTCTTGAGGGCCTGTTAAATGGCGAACATCCTCAAAGTGAGCATTTCTTGAACAACATTCGAAAGTACAACAGCGCATTTTAAATGACGTCATTTGGTGCTAACCAAATCGTTGAGGGAAATTCTATGCCTTCATTTATCCAGGGACAAGTGTATCACTTGATTGGCAGTCTTTTACCTTTGCCAACTGGGGAACACAGTTTTTTGCAAATTTATTTATGATGAAAAGGAAGCACAAATGCGGTGCGCTAATGTTTCTGGAGTTAACACGCCCCTGGTGCAGCAATTACAAAAAATGCTGCATGATTGTAACACTTACATCCAAGACTTCCACACCGCAATCAACAATATTTCAGATGAAGACAAAGACTTCAAAGTTGTCATTCCAACATGCCAACAAAAAAGCATTAAATGCACACAAAGGCAGGTTTAATAAACCTGCAGTACGTCAAGTTGGTGTTGTCATCGTTGGGCAAACGTTCGAGAATAGGGATATTGTCTTGAGAAGCAGAGACAATAAACTGCAACGCATTAAGGAAACCCACAGATCCTATGATGCACTTCAATATCTCCTCATGTTCTGCTATGGTGAATGGCTATTCTGTGTCTATACCTCAAGATCATGCTGCCAGTAAGTTACCTATGAAGAAAACCATCTTTGCAGCAAACTTCTATTCATATCGGCTTATGATCAGAGAACATCATGATAATACTATCCTTTTCTTCCGAACTAAATAATTATTGGTATATTTTCCCTCAGTTTAAAAAGGTTTACTTTTCTTCTTAATAAAAATTTTAAAGCAGTACTTCGCCACTACGAAGCACTGGTATTTTGCTAGTAATTCAATAAATTGAACTGTGTGGATAAATTGCTTTGAAGAGCAAAGTGTGCCACATTTCAACTAAATTGATCGATGTGGGGCCGAGCTGTTTTATGTGGACAGACAGACAGACAGGCACACAGACAAACAGACAGACATTGGCTATTGCAATAGGTGCTTCATTCATTAGCCCTCACTCTTTATAAACCACCAAACTGGACACAACTTGAGTGAAGCATATAAATGTCTTTGCATTGGCCTGGAGTTTGTTCTTTGTGAAATTTCATTTTTCCATGATTCTCCCATAGTTCAAATGCACTCCAGTCAACTGTTCATTTTAAATAACCTCATAAACTCTGTGTGTGGTCATGAGTTTGTGTGGCCTTTGATTCAGAACAAGGTCCTCGACTGCCCTTTAGGTAGCCTGGATAGTCTTGAAGATTAAGCCATTGTGAAACAAGGCTTATCAAGTATCGTCCCTAATAGTTAAATTAATTTTGGTGTTTTTTTATTTTTAGGTTCAGGACCTTACAGAGCACAACTTAAGTTAGAAGCAAGAGAAATTGTGGAATCAAAATGGAAAAACAGCAGAGTACTACTGGCCAAATATGTGAAGGGGCTTCAGTTTAAATACACACCACTTGTTCTGGTGAGTGACGTGTCTGAAGTTTACCCTGAAAACAAATACAAAAAGTCACGTAAAAAGAAATGTAAAAGGTACATACCTAAAGAAGACAAGCTAATTAACATTGAGGACCTGCTGACCATGAAAGAGAAGAAGATCCTACTGGTGGGGAAGCCTGGAATTGGGAAAACCTTCTGTGTTCTCCAGTTACTGAATCTGTGGACTGAAAGCAATGATGATGATGCACTCTATGTCTTTTATTTCGATGCGGAAATTGTGTGCCATGTTAGTGATTCTACAGATCTGAGGTCCTTACTGTTCTGTTACTGTAAACCAGACAGAACAAATGAAGATGATATTTTAAGAGATATTGAGAATGGAAACGCCAATGTGCTCATCATATTTGATGGTATTGATGAAATACAGCAGACATCCCAGGATCAGAAGATTGAAAGAGTTATTGATAGAATATTACAAAAATATATTTTGAAAAAAGCAAAGATCATCGTTACTTGTAGACCTTCTGTAGAAGACCATGAGCTACCAGACTGGGCAGACTGTAGAGTGGAAGTTTGTGGATTTGGTGAAAAATCAATTTCTGAATATTTCAAGACTACACTTGAAGGCCAACCCATATGTGAGGAAGTTGTGATGTTGTATGAGAAGAACATCAACGTCTTCAGTCTCTGTCATGTCCCGCAGTACGCATTCATAGTCGTGTGCTACATGTTGAATGAAGGCTGTATGAAGTCACAACAGAAAATCTCCTCTGTGAGCACTCCAAGTACGGTGACCGAGCTCTATGTGCACATATTCCGTCATTGTGTTGGTCGGCACATGTTGAAGGTGACACATTCTAAGAAGGGAAAGGTTAATAAGTACATTGCAGAAAATAAAGAGGAGATAATGATACTAGCCAAAAAAGCTTTCAATGCCATTTTGAGCAAAAGTGTAAATCTAATTGATCATCATCTGGAAGAAATTCCTTGTCAATCCGTCAAACGTTGTTTCTTAGGTTCCACCAGCATTGATGAGACTCTTACCTCCAAAGAAACCTGCTTTGCCTTTCTCCATAACACAATGCAGGAGTTTTTTGCTGCTGTTTGGATGTTGGAAAATAAAAACGACATCAGCGACATGTTTCAGCACAGCCTGACTGTGAGTGAAAGTCACCTGAAGTATGTGATTTATTTCCTGAGTGGACTTTTTGCCAAAAAGAATTTCAAATTAATGGCAAATTTATTTCAGGAAAAAAACCCAGAAGCCATCTCAGAGTCTCTAATCCACAACATAATTGACCTCATTCAGTCAGCTGAAGAGGACATTGGAGGAGAGGAGCGGATTTTGTTTGCTTGCCAGTGTTTATATGAGGCCCAGTCAACTAAGGTGTGTGCTCAGGTTTTGGAGGCCATCGATTTTGAGTTCTGCCTGGAGGATGAGCACATTGACCCGTACCAGAGCCGTGCAGTGACCTATGTAGTGAATGAAGCAATCAAGGATACGTATTCAGATTTGGAAATGCAGGACCTCAGGCTCTTCAGCCGTGGCTACAAACTGCTGCTGGAGTGTACAGAAAGTTACAGAACATGGGGGTAAGTTTGTGTGATTGACATTCATGTGTAGTGTGAAGTATTTATAGATGGAGATAGCAGTCACGAGTATCATCAACAACTGGACAAATGTCTGAGTCAGGGAAAATGTGAATTCAATGTACTTATTTTTGAAAGAATGTCACGTTAGATGTTTAAATGATATTTATATTTACAGGCCAGTGCACAGCATGCTGTTACAAATGCAGATGGTTAAAACACATCAGACGATTCCATGCAGTAATTATTCTTCCACAATGTGGCTTAACTGGAGGAGGAGGTGGTGGCTGGCATGTGTTGTAATAAAGAATTGGAGGATCTTGTCCAGATGTTCTTTAGGGAGAAATCATACACCTCCAAAGAGGCACAAGAGGAGATCAGAGAGATAAAATTAGGTGGGTCACAGGCAGACACGAATGCAAGGCAAGAGGTGCTTGCTGTTTGGGGGCATCAGGTCCTGGTGCAGCTGGATGGTGGTTCTGATAACTCTGATTTAAGGATGAAGAGCTAGGGGGTGACACATTCATTAGGAGGATTGAAATGTAGTTGTGTTCCAGAGACAGAGAGTATCATACAGTGTGCTGCCTTCTGGGTGCACATGTTTGAGACCTCCTTTGAAGGGTTTATAAGCCTTTGCCAAAGCCGGGGTGATTCAAGTTGCCATTGTTTATGTTGGGCCAAATGTCACAAATAAGGGCAGGCGATCATTTCTGCTCTCCAGATTATAGTACTAGGGTGTTGTACCATGTTAGCCATTATGAATGTAGAGAAAAGCCAAGCAAAATGACCCCTTTTATTGGCTAACTAAAAAGATTACAATATGCAAGCTTTCGAGGCTTGCCTGAAGAAGGGGCCTGAGTTGCCTCGAAAGCTTGCATATTGTAATCTTTTTAGTTAGCCAATAAAAGGTGTCATTTTGCTTGGCTTTTCTCTGCTCTCCAGATTTAAAGTGGTAGGTGCCAGGCTATGGTGGAAAACTGACACGGTAGTCTTCTTCGATGTTCTGCCTGTGCTACAAGCCAGTACAGGTAAATTTGAGGAGATTAGAAAGCTTAACTCATGGCTCAAATCTTGGTGTAGGATAGAAGGGGTTAATTTTATAGGGCATTGGGACTCATTTTGAAACAAATAGGACCTGAGCTGCTTTGGTAGGTAAAATTTGAACACAAGAGATGCCAGTGTGTTGGGGAGGCATATGAGTAGGTTAGTGGAGGATTGGGGAGCAGGGAGTGAAGGACAGTTCGGGTTTACAATTTCACATAAAGGGACAAGCAGTAGTGTAGTATCAAATTCACATCATACCTTAACTTCTAGCCCAAAGTTAAAGTGCCATAGTAGTGTAAATAACAAATTAAAATTGTTCGATTTAATGCCAGAAGTATGTAGATATATATAATACAAAGTCGACTCGCTCATCAAGAAAACCCTCTTTCCTGATTAATTTAAAAGCTGAAGTTCAGTAGGATGGTTCATCTAAGACAGTAGGTATCTGTTAAGATTGGACATTTCATTATATCAGTATTTAGGGGTAACTTGCCCCCATAGGAAAACTAAATCTCAAAAAATTGTAATTTGGTGATGTTATAGAAAAAAGAAAACAAGCTGACCCGTGTTTTTTTAAATTGTCAGTATTCATCAGTTATTATGCCATAGTGAGTAGGAGATTTTAAGGCACTCCATCTTTTTTTCCGCCAGCACAGACAAGTGTGGCTGCTAGTCAAATGCTGACAGAAAAACTGCCACTTGCTAATAATGAGGATGGAAGAGTGAATAAGAGATGTTTCAAGGGCAAAGGACAACATCATATACAATGTGAGCTCTGAAGTGGAAGGAGGAAGGTTCACTGAAGCTGAAGTAACATGTGGTTACTTAACACTTGAGATGTGCTATGAATACAGGAGGAGTTAGAGTTCCTCATTCCCAAGACAATAAGCTGTGACTGACGATGCTAGTGCAGCTCAGAAGGGGGTGGGTGGCACCGTACACAGAGCTGGCAAACCCATTACTCATCATAGGTGAGTCCAATACACATGCTTCACACCAAGGGATATGCAGCTTGATTTATTATACCCTTAATCCATGTATGGAAAAGACTTGCACTCATGGAAACATCACCGTCAAAATTCCCATGTAAGGGCACAATATTTACTTCCTCAACTAGGGTACCAAAAATGCTAGTGTCTACACTGACTGTACATATAGTTCACAATATTATTTTTATTCTATAAGGTGCTATATGTGACTGAATTAATTCTTCATAGTACATACACCCTTTTTTTTGTCTCATACACAAAATCCTTAAAGGCGTACACTGCATACTGAAGTTAATACACTCTGTTGTGATAAAGAACTTGATTCACTTTGCCAGTGATCTCTTGCTCAGATCGCAACAGTACATAAAATGTATCTTGATATTTTGTCTCATGGACTACATACAAACATTCATTGACTTGAGTGTAACGAACTTATAACAGCTAAACGTTTCCTGCTGTATATTTCCTGACAAGCAGCATTTAGGTGTGAACATTACTCGCACTACTCAAAATTTCATGACACATCTCCTCATAAACAAAAAAATACACTCTTTACAAACATTTAACTCACTGCAAACGTCATTGCTTTTTGTAATAAGTTGAATTAAAACATGATTCAGTGTTTACTTTATTGTTGGGCTATGGCTATGACCAAAAAAAAAAGCTTGAGCATGAAATTAATGAAAAACATGAAATGTAATACTTAAGTGAACAATATAAATAAGTAAAAATCGTTAACATGTAGTAAGAATTATTATCCTCACTCCATCCATTTTCTAAATCTGCTTTATCCTGAGCAGAGTTGCTGGGAAGCTGAAGCTTAGATAGATAGATAGATAGATAGATAGATAGATAGATAGATAGATAGATAGATAGATAGATAGATACTTTATTAATCCCAATGGGAAATTCACATTCTTCAGCAGCAGCAAGCATAGGGTTCAAGGCAGGTGGACATCTATATATACTGGTAATCCATTTTAGTTCAAAAGTTGTACAATTTCCTGTAAAAATTGTGCTTTGCATTGATTATCAACAAATGCCAAAGTCATTTACTAGGAAAAGCAGGAATTGATCTACAGTAGGAATGTTTTATTCCTGGACATTTGTATGTGGCATGTATAAGAGTCAGGAGCTCCAGTGAAGCACAGTAATAATATTAGCCTTTGCAAAAAAATGTTTACAGAAAAGTAGTTACATTGTACCTCTGATACATCTGATTAACCGACCGTAACTGAGGCCTATTAGCTTAGAAAATTTCCCAGGCAAACCTAGATAACCACGCGCCCTGCAGTGGGCTGGCGCCCTGCCCGGGGTTTGTTTCCTGCCTTGCACCCTGTGTTGGCTGAGATTGGCTCCAGCAGACCCCCGTGACCCTGTAGTTAGGATATAGCGAGTTAGATAATGGATGGATGGATAGATAACCAGCTAGTTAAAAATAAAATAAGTCAGTTAAAATTCTGTGTAGCTGCACATAACTTAGATATAATAGGAATAACAGAAACCTGGATAAATGGTAGACATATGAGCTAGTAGAACATAGAGAGGTACACATTGTTTAGGAAAGACAAGCAAAACAGAAACATTGTGGGAGTCGTCATTTATGTGAAACAGAATTTAAATGTAAGGCTTTATCACTTATGTAATGAGCCACATCTTACTGAGCACGTCTGAATTAATCTAGACATCATTAGGAACAGATGCAGACAGTAATTTCAGTCTATATCTTTTTAATAATGTAAAAAAAACGGGGCTAATGTAGTCATGGGGGTCTTTAACACTAGAATTACCAGAGCCTACAAAAAAGCATGTAAATGTGGCCCACCTTAAATCCCTTTGCACCTCTCCATCAGCATCTTTTGTCTTGTAAATGTGTCGATAAGCAGCAAACAGCCTGCTATCCCATCCCCCCACAGCCACAGAATGGGCAAGAAGTCCTCCCAGTTCACGCCTTGATTATCTGGGAGTGAGCTACCTAGAATTATACAGAGCAAATTATTTCATGTGTTTTCCATGTCTACAACAATCTATGTAAACATATCATTAAAACAGAAACATTTTTCTTGTTTTAGTAATAAATGACAAAAAAGGAGAAGAAGAAGGAGGAGAAGAAGAGGGGGGAGACGTGTCTGGAGGCAGGAGGAGAGGAGGAAAGTAAAGAGAGTGGAACTGAGGGTAGGAAGTTTGAATGTTGGCAGTATGACTGGTAAGGGGAGAGAGTTAGCAGATATGATGGAGAGAAGGAAGGTTGATATATTGTGTGTGCAAGAGACTAAATGGAAGGGGAGTAAGGCCAGGTGGATCGGAGGGGGATTCAAATTGTTCTGTCATGGTGTGGATGGGAGGAGAAATGGGGTAGGAGTTATTCTGAGGGAACAGCATGTCAAGAGTGTTTGGAGGTGAAAAGAGTGTCAGACCGAGTGATGATTATGAAGCTGGAAATTGGAGGTGTGATGATGAATGTCCATCCATCCATTATCCAATCCGCTATATCCTAACTACTGGGTCACGGGGGTCTGCTGGAGCCAATCCCAGCCAACACAGGGCGCAAGGCAGGAAACAAACCCCGGGCAGGGCGCCAGCCCACCGCAGGGCGTGCACACACACACACACACACACACACACCAAGGACAATTTAGAATCACCAATGCACCTAACCTGCATGTCTTTGGACTGTGGGAGGAAACCAGAGCACCCGGAGGAAACCCACGCAGACACGGGGAGAACATGCAAACTCCACGCAGGGAAGACTCGGGAAGCGAACCCAGGACTCCTAAACTCGAGGCAGCAGCACTACCCACTGCACCACTGTGCCGCCCATGATGAATGTTGTTGGTGCAAACGCCCCGCAAGTTGGGTGTGTAATGGGTGAAAAAGAAGATTTTTGGAGTGAGTTGGATGAAGTGATGAATAGTGTACCCAAGGGAAAGAAAGTGGTGATTGGAGCGGATTTCAATAGACATGTTGGTGAAGGGAACAGAGGAAACGAGGAGATGATGGGTAGGTACGGTGTCAAGGAGAGGAATTAAGAAGGTCAGAGGAATGAAGAAGGTCAAAGGATAGTGGATTTTGCCAAAAGGATGGACATGGCTGTGGTGAATACGTATTTTAAGAAGAGGGAGGAACATAGGGTGACATACAAGAGTGTGAATGAAGATGCACACAGGTAGATTACATCCTATGCAGAAGAGTCAATCTGAAGGAGATTAGACTGCAAAGTGGTGGCAGGTGAAAGTGTAGTTAAGCAGCATAGGTTGGTGGTCTGTAGGATGACGTTGGAGATCAAGAAAAAGAAGAGAGTGAGGGCAGAGCCAAGGATCAAATGGTGGAATTTGAAAAAGGAAGACTGCAAGGTTGAGTTTAGGAAGGAGGTGAGACTGGCACTGGGTGGCAGTGAAGAATTACCAGACAGTTGGGAAACTACAGCAGATGTAGTAAGGGTGACAGCAAGAAGGGTGCTTGGTGTGACATCTGGAAAGAGAAAAAGGAAACCTGGTGGTGGAATGAGGAAATACAGGAGAGTATACAGAGGAAGAGGATGGCAAAGAAGAAATGGGATAGTCAGAGAGATGTAGAAAGTAGACAAGAGTACAAGGAGATAAGGCGCAAGGTGAAGAGAGAGGTGGCGAAGGCTAAAGAAAAGGCGTATGATGAGTTGTATGAGAGGTTGGACACTAAGGTGGAAGAAAAGGACCAGTGGGCTACAGAGAGAGGCTGAGCTGGGAAAGATGTGCAGCAGGTTAGGGTGATAAAGGATAAAGATGGAAACGTACTCAAAAGCGAGGAGAGTGTGTTGAGCAGATGGAAGGCTGATGAATGAAGAGAATGAGAGAGAGAAGAGGTTGGATGATGTGGAGATAGAGAATCAGGAAGTGCAACAGATTACCAAGGAGGAAGTAAGGACAGCTATGAAGAGGATGAACAATGGAAAGGCCGTTGGTCCAGATGACATACCTGTGGAAGCATGGAGGTGTTTAGGAGAGATGGCAGTGGAGTTTTAACCAGATTGTTTAATGGAATCTTGGAAAGTGAGAGGATGCCTGAGGAGTGGAGAAGAAGTGTACTGGTTCCGATATTTAACAATAAAGGGGGTGTGCAGGACTGTAGTAACAGGATAAAGTTATGGGAAAGAGTAGTGGAAGCTCAGTTAAGAAGTGAGGTGATGATTAGTGAGCAGCAGGATGGTTTCATGCCAAGAAAGAGCACCACAGATGTGATGTTTGCTCTGAGGGTGTTGATGGAGAAGTTTAGAGAAGACAGAAGGAGTTGCATTGTGTCTTTGTGGACCTGGAGAAAGCATATGACAGGGTGCCTCGAGAGGAGCTGTGGTATTTTATGAGGAAGTTGGGAGTGGCAGAGAAGTACGTAAGAATTGTACAGGATATGTACGAGGGAAGTGTGACTGTGGCGAGGTCTGTGGTAGGAGTGACAAAGGGGGGATTACATCAGGTATCGGCTCTGAGCCCTTTCTTATTTGCAATGGTGATGGACAGTTTGACAGACGAGATTAGACAGGAGTCCCTGTGGACTATGATGTTTGCTGATGACATTGTAATCTGTAGCAATAGTAGGGAACAGGTTGAGGAGACCCTGGAGAGGTGAAGATATGCTCTAGAGAGGAGATGAATGAAGGTCAGTAGGAACAAAACAGAATACATGTGTGTAAATGAGAGGGAGGTCAGTGGAATGGTGAGGATGCAGGGAGTAGAGGTGGTGAAGGTGGATGAGTTTAAATACTTGGGATTAACAGTACAGAGTAACGGGGATTGTGGAAGAGAAGTGAAGAAGAGAGTGCAGGCAGGGTGGAGAAGAGTGTCAGGAGTGATTTGTGACAGACGGGTATCAGCAAGAGTGAAAGGGAAGGTCTGCAGGACGGTAGTGAGACCAGCTATGTTATATGGGTTGGAGACGGTGGCACTGACCAGAAAGCAGGAGACAGAGCTGGAGGTGGCAGAGTTAAAGATGCTAAGATTGGCATTGGGTGTGACGAGGATGGACAAGATTAGAAATGAGGACATTAGAGGGTCAGCTCAGGTTGGACAGTTGGGAGACAAAGTCAGAGAGGCGAGATTGCACTGGTTTGGACATGTGCAGAGGAGAGATGCTGGGTATATTGGGAGAAGGATGCTAAGGATAGAGCTGCCAAGGGGAGAGGAAAAGAGGAAGGCCTAAGAGAAGGTTTATGGATGTGGTGAGAGAGGACATGCAGGTGATGGGTGTAACAGAACAAGGTGCAGAGGACAGAAAGATATGGAAGAAGATGATCTGCTGTGGCGACCCCTAATGGGAGCAGCCGAAAGAAGAAGAAGTAATAAATGACAAAATATAGACGTGAACTGTATAATGTGTGAAGGCTTATGGCAAAATATCAAATAAACACTTTCACAAAAGGTACAAGTGCAACACACTAGCTTCCGTGGTGCAGCGGTATGAACTGCTGACTTATAATCCAGAGGTCATGAGTTTGAAACCAGCTTCCCCCAATATTTACCGTTTTGAGCAGTGAGCTGCTCTTATTATTAATATTATACAATAAAAACATACATTTGATTTGTGTCTGTAACAGCCGCTGTACATTTATAGTACTTTTACTTATAGCACAAGCAACCGGCCACCCGCGTGTTCCTGCTCGCACTGAATAAGCTCACGCCTTCTGGTGCACAATGTCAACGCCGCACAGGAAAAAAAGAAAGAGACAGATATATGGGACATTTTGAAGAAATCATTGTGTGACCCGAATAGTACCAATCAGAAAACATCACCACACTAATGCAATATTATTTGAAAACAAACAGCGTCACTCCAGAAAGGTTTGTTTTAATATGGTGTAGTGAAAATTTAAAGCAAGCAGTCCATACAATAATAGAGAAGAGTTGTTACACGAATAGAACAAAAGGTAAAAAAAAAAAGGAAAAATGTTTCTCCTTGTTAAACTTCAATTGTTTTTATACTGAAGGATCAGTTATTTCTCTGTGCTTTACTTCAAATTCAGTATGTTTCAAACGTATGGCACTGCACAATGAAACACAAAACAAAAACTCCAGAAGGCTGGAGAAAAAAAACAAAATCTGCAGGGGTTCCAAGGCCACAAGACCACCTAGCCTCCTCTAGGCATTCTACCTTAAATAAAAGATCTCAATCAGTCCTCATGGTTTTCGGGCTTCACGTGAAAGAATTAGATGATGATGGTCATGTGGACATCTGGCCTTCAATCCATCAATGTAAGGCCGGCATGTTGCTTTGATCTGCTTGTGCAGATCGTCACCTTAGAAAACCGGAAAAAGAACAGCAGAGAATAGTAGGGGTTAGTGCAGATTGTGTAGCCATGATAAAAATGATATTTCATTGCATATATACAGGGTGGTCCAGATCTAATTATGCAGATCCAGGTCGTCTGGATGACTTTGATTTATGTGGGGACGATTCCAGTTCGGCGCGAAGACGATTCTTCATGTCGCCAGTTCGCACACTTCTCGATGGTCCACGATTTTTTGGGTGATTTTCTAGATAACAAACTTAATAAGTTATAGCGTAATGAAAATTGCATAATTAGATCTGGACCACCTTATAGTTTATCAGGTGTACTGTAAAATGTAGCTATGAGAAAGCCATGTTAAAGTAATGAGTTTTTAGTAGTTTTATAAAATGCTCCACTGTATTAGCCTGGCTAATTTCTATTGGTCAGCTGTTCCAGATTTTAGGTACATAACAGCAGAAGGACGCCTCACCACTTCTTTTAAGTTTGGCTCTTGGAATTCTAAGCAGACACTCATTTGAAGATCTAAGGTTACAATTTGGAGTGTTAGATGACAGGCATTCAGAGATATAGGATGGAGCAAATTATTTAAGGCATTGTAAACCATTAGCAGTATTTTAAAGTTAATTCTAAATGGCACAGGTAACCAGTGTAGTGACATCAAAACTGGTGTGATGTGCTTGGATTTATTTTCCTTGTTAAGATTCTGGTAGATCCATTCTGCACTAACTGTAATTGATTGATGTCTTACTTAGGTAGTCATGAGAGGAGTGCGTTACAGTAATCTAGTCGACTAAAAACAAAAGCATAAAGTCATTTTTCAGCATCTTGCAATGTTATAAGAGGTCTAAATTTTGCTATATTTCTTAAGTGAAAAAATGCTGTCCTAGTGATCTGATTAATATGTGAATTTAAATTTAGGTCACAGTCAATAATAACCCCTAAATTCTTTACCTCCTCCTTGACTTTTAAGCCTAATGGATCAAGTTTATTTCTAATACCCTCATTATATCCATTTTTGCCAATAACTAAGATTTCTGTTTTCTTCTTCTTTAGTTTGAGAAAATTACTACTCATCCATTCAGAAACACAAGTAAGGCATTGGGTCAGTGAACCAAGGGAGTTGGGGTTATCAGGCTCTATTGATAAATACATAGCTGTGGTATCACGTTATGCCTTGAGATAATCTGACCTAATGGAAGCATGGAGATCAAACAGAGCAGCCAATCCATAATAGATCCTTGTGAAACACCATATGGAATATCATGTGTCTTTGAAGTATAATTACCACAACTAACAAAAAATTTTCTACCTGACTCAAACCAATTTAAAACATTGCCAGAGAGGCCCACCCACCGATTAAGGAAATTTATAAGAATATTTTGATCAATGGTATCAAATGTGGCACTCAGATCTAAGAGAATGAGAACAGATAAATGGCCTCTGTCTGTATTTACCTGCAAGTCATTGACTACTTTAACGAGTCCAGTTTCTTTAATGTGATTTGTTCTAATACCTGATTGAAACTTGTCAAGAATAGCTGGTTTATTGAGATGGTCATTTAGCTGCATAATGACAGCCTTCTCTAGAATTTTACTTAAGAAAGGCAGGGTAGAAATGGATCTAAAATTTTCAAGAGCAGAGGAGTTAAGATTATTTGATTAATTAATTGAGAAATTATTCTATCTAGATTGGGTAAATCTATCCTGGTTCGCTTAAAATTGAATACCGGGATTTAATAGGATCCACTTTGGGAGGATGTACTTGTATTATTTCTAATATCATTCATTTTGTGATTTAAACATATAGCAAAAATTTCACTAGAAGTTTTTGAAGGCATTCCATTGAGTGACTTGGGTTTAGCAAATAGTCACTAGTATAGAATAAAACTCTTGGATTACCAGCATTGTTATTTATTATTTTAGAGAAGTAGCACCACATGTCCAGATGGGCTATGTTGTTGTATTCTAACTCTATGGGTCTTTCATGGTGTAACAGTGCTGGAGGATTTTTTAGGAGCGACTTTTCAGGAGCGACTACTGTATGTCAGTAGCACCTCTCACTTTAGCATTTAAATTTTCCACCTTACTATTTACATTACTATCACTGTTGTAGTAAGTATTATAAATGGACTGGTTGTTTAACATGTTAGTAAACTTTGAAGCTGCACATGAATCAAAGAAGTGTTTCTTTACAAAATGCTTCTCATTAATTTTATCAGTATTTCTGTATTAAATAGTAAGAGAAAATGGTCAGATAAACTGATATCCATGATCTGCCTCACATCAACTTTTAATCCTTTAGTAATCACTAAATCCAACATGTGTCCCCTCTGTGTTGGGGATGGCTAATATGCTGGCTCAGATCAAAAGAGTGCAGGAGGTTCATGAATTCTTTTGCTTTTGGGTCACACTGTTTATCAATATGAAAATTTAAGTCACCAATAATTAGGAACCTGACATAGTTAGTTATTATAATTGACACCAAGTCTGAGAATTTCTCAGAGAAAGACAGATTATACTTAGGAGGTCTATACATGGACAACACTAGAGACTGAGAAACTCCTTGAATAACAATGGCAAGATACTCAAAAGACACAAATGTACCAAAGCTGACATCTCTAAACTTTAACTGGATTGAATAAATATTTGCTAAACTGCCACCTTTCTTGCCTTGGCGAACCGCATGAGTAAAGCTGTAAGTCAGAGATGCAGATTCAATTAAAACAATCGCACCATCAGAGCTAAAGTACGTTTCACTTAATGTAAGAAAGTCAATTTTCCTATCCCTACAAAGATCGCTGGTATAAAAAATCTTGTTGGTTAATGCTCTAACATTTAATAAGGTCATATTTAAGGTCTTGGAAGAGCAGAGCTGATTTGGTGGAGTGTTACGGCTGTTTGAAATTATTTGGTCTCGCCCGTTACAGGAGATGGACATCTGAAGCAGAGCTCCATTAGCAGCTGTGTAGTGGGGCTACATAGTTTATAGTGTTGTCAAATGTTAGTACTGAGTGCGTCTTGTTTCCATTGTCCCGTTTGCTGTTTGTGTGTGTCAGTGAATGCCGTCCCCGTAAAGGGGGATGGATGATGGAAGGAGACCGCAACCCTAAACCTGGAAAACACCTGTCCACTATTAATCAATTCCATCCATCACAGGACTATTTAAGCAATCGGGAGAGAAGGAGACCATTTTTTTCAACTACGGATTCAACTTACCTGCTGTTTTTTCACATCGCGCCTTTGCACCAGTTTGTTTTTCATTTTGCCGGACTGTCTTCCATACCTCATCTGCAGAGACCCCGGGGTCGGATCGTCATCCACAACACGCCGAGGAATCACGGTGAGGTTGCTCCAATTGCCGGGAAAATCAAACAACTCATTTATCTCTAATTCATTCATTCGTATTCAGGACAGTTTTTATAACCGGGCTCAAATTCACGATCTTTTATTCCATATATCATTCATTGTTATTGTTCGTTGTTTGTTATATGTTACAGGGGCAAGGGAGGGTTTGTTGTATTTATATATGGTGGGGTCTCGTTGCTGTAGTGGAGGGCTATTTATATATATTTTTTCTATTTATTTATTTTGCATATTTCATTTAATACAATCATTCTGTTTAATTTTACATATCTGCTTTTGTGTGCTTATATTTACACCATCGATTGTGGGGGAAAAGTTTAATTTGTTAGAGGTACGGCTTGATAGTTAGATTTAACCTCAGTAAATTATCCAGGCCACAGGTCTTGGAGGTGCAGCTGCCAGCTGGGTAAGGGGTCAGGCATTACAGCTGTGTTATTTTCTGTTATTTCTTATTATCCCGAGGTATCCTGTATTTACCCAACCCCAGGAGGTCCTATTACAGTATAAGTAAACATATATAAACATGAGCGGCAAGAAAGGGGCTCAGAAAGAAACAAAATCTAAAGCTACATCCACGCCAAGACAGGCATCAAGTCCAAGTCCAAGTTCAGAGACTAACCTGGAACAGACAGGCGAAAGCACAGATTTCCCAGGACCCCGTTCTGCTGCATCGTCTCCAGTCGAGAGCGAAAATGGGAGTGATTGTGCAAGTGATGCAGATCACGATAGCTCGTCGATTTCAGAAGATCACCTGAAACTGGAAATGGCCTTGCAGTCCGCTCTTTCATCTATCCCTTGTGAGCTGGGATCATCAACTGTAATAGGGCTTGCCGCTTTATCAGAGGAGCACAAAAGCTGAAACGATCTGACCGAACTGAAGGTAATGATTGCTACAATGGCCACGGCCATAAATGAGCTCAAGAAAGATATTAAGAAAGATAGAAATAAATGCTATGCCCAAGACAAACGAGAAGCTGCAGCTAGACCTGCAGGAGCTGCAGTAGCATAATAAAGACTTGGAGAAACGTGTATATAATCTCTTTGAGGCAGCCTTTAAAGGTATGCTGGAAAAAATTGAGGAACACATTCACTAAAATACAGTTTTACAATAAGCTGAGAGCACTTGTCGATCAGCTGGAAGACGTTAAGCAGACATTCACGACATGAATTGAAACAGCCGAACATCTGGCATCCACTTCTGACAGAAAAGCAACAGCTGTGAATTCCGAATGCAATAAATTTGGAGATAGACTTGCTGCTCTGGAAGATGGATTCAGAAGGAATAATATTAGAATCGAAGGTCTACCTGAGAATCGTGAAAGTCCAAACCTATTGTAATTTGTAGCTGAACTATTCTCAGAAATAACTGAAGAGGACTTCACCGAGATAGCAGCAGCTTACCGCATATGGGGATCAAATACCTCTAAACCTAGGACTCTTGTCATGTGCTTCGAGAAATTACAATCTAAATTTATTTTAATGTCACTTCTCAGACAGAAACAATAAATTATATTTGAAAATAACCACATTCGTATCTTCCCTGATTTCTCATCATTAACAGCTGCTAAACCTGCCACTTTTTAACATAAACAGAACTTACAGAAAGCCGAAATCAGATACAGCCTCTTATATCCTGTCAAACTGAAAGTGGACATTCAAGGCAAGCATTACATCTTTACCACTACAGAGGAAGCAGAAAATGAAAACTGATCCTGACACTTTTCTGAAATACGATCGTGAGTTGCATCCTGTCATGGCATGGCAATGAAGATCTTATTGGCTTTCTGATCCACTTGCAATGATACTGGTACCGTAATTATACATCATTTTCCCTTCTCTGCCACTTTCTGTTTATGTTTTAATTACAGTTATATGCGTATATGTATGTATGTATGTGTGGAAGAAATTAAATTAGTAAGTTTTAATTTTTTTTTTTTTAAAGGAGAATTAAAATCATTCCCTTGGTTTATTGTTATTGTTATTATTGTATTAGGGTTTACTATGCTTATCCAGGGCCACTTTTTAACACCATTTCCTGGGTTTACTATCTTACTATTTCAAGACTGTTAAAGATTATATTTTATGCTTATAGTATTTGGACTGTATTGGCAATAGATATCTCTACTTTTTAATCCTCAAACGCCACTGCTGGGGGACTTGTTTTGTTCTGGATGTGCTCTGTCTCTGGTATGTCAGAGGACTGGGTCTTTGTGAAGTGGTGTCTAGCCTCACGTGGAGAGGCAAAACGGGGAAGTGAGAGGACTAGGGGTGGAGAGAAATCTATCTGTAATCTATCCTTTTAATCCTTACAAATGAATTATTATTATTATTAATTGTAATTAACAATGTAACAATAGGCTGCATGGCAATAACTCCTGCGAAAATTGGAAATTTAGGTCAAAGCTATCTCACTTTTAGTTAAGACTACAAAATGACATCAAAAATTCAGAATCAGTGTCTCCATGACCAGACAGTTAACTTTGCGAGCTGGAATGTTAAAGGCCTGAATCACAAATTAAACAGAAAGAAAGTATTCTCTCACCTAACAGATCTAAACGCTAAACTATTATTATTACAGGAGAAATACTTATTAAGAAAGGATCAGTTCTGGTTGCAAAAAGACTGGACTGGCCAAATATTCAATTCCAGCGTCACAAAGAAAACTAGAGGTGTGGGAATTCTTATACATAGAACAGTCTCACTTGTAGTATCAGATGTAGTATCTGATCCTGATGGGAGATATGTGATTGTCATGGGTAATTTATTTAACTGTAAAGTGATTCTGATAAATGTTTATGCAATCAATGTGTATGACAGGGACTTCATCCAAAATGTATTTGCATCCATTCCCAATGTGAGCAAATTATAATGGCTGGTGACTTTAATTGCGTTTTAAATTCAGACCTAGATAGGCCTCCTGTCACAGGGGAAATGACATCTAACACTGCAAAGACAATTACACAGTTTGTAACTGACTACAACCTATCAGACCCCTGGAGATTTCTAAACCCAAACTCAAGAACATATTCCTTCTACTCACCAGTGCATCATTGCTACTCAAGAACTGATTATTTCTTTGTACATAACAATTTCTTGCCTACAATTAAATCTTGTAAGTACGCTATTGTTCTTTCCGATCATGCCCCTTTGATCATGGAGCTAAAATCATTATGCCCCATCTCATCTTGCAGATGGTGTCTTAACCCACTTTTATTAGCAATGAGAATTTACAGAATTTATATCCAAACAAATCAGTTTTTCTCTAGAGACAAATACATCCTCAGAGGTCTCCACAGGAATTCTCTGGGAAACCCTGAAGGTCTTCTTAAGAGGACAGATTATCTCATATTTTTCCCACAGAAATAAATCGGAAACCAAGAAAGTAACAGAGCTAATTAACAAAATTACTAGAATAGATCAAGAACATGCCAGGTGTCCAAGTGAGGCTCTTCATAGGAAAAGGCAGACTCTGCATTCAGAATTCAACCTCTTGATATCTAAAGAAACAAAACAACTCATTTTTAAATCAAGACGGCATTACTATGAACATGGAGAGAAAGCTAATAAGATATTAGCTCAACAAATCTACAAGCAAGAAGGTTGCAATGGAATCCCAGCAATCACCAGCACAAACAGAGACAAAATCATTGACCATAAAAATATAATGCACACATTTAGAGACTACTATAAATCCTTATACTCTACTGAGATTAAAGAAGAAAAGAAAAAATTACAGATACCACAAATACATACTCTCAGTGCAGAGGAATTGGATAAACCTGTGATGATATCAGAATTACTAGATGCTATAAAGTCACTTCAGAATGGGAACGCAGCAGGCCCCGATGGCTACCATGCCAAATTTTATGAGAAATTCTCCACTCAGCTAGCTTCCCTCTTATTAGCAACATTTACAGAAGCTAGAGACAATAAAATTCTACCTCAAACGTTTTGCCAAGCATTAATCACCGTCTTTCCTAAACAAAACAAGGACTTATTACAATGCATCATACAGACCAATTTCACTTCTGAATAACGATGTTAAGATACTCTCCAAAGTCCTAGCTAGAAGGATGGAGAAAGTGCTGCCTTCGGTAATATCACAAGATCAGACTGGATTTATTGAAGGCCGACACTTAGCTTCCAGTCTTCGATGCCTGTTTAATGTGATCTATTCACCCACAAAGTCAAACACCTTGGAGATATTATTATCATTGGATGCAGAAAAAGCATTTGATATGATTAAATGGAACTACCTTTTCACTACATTGGAGAAATTTGGATTTGGCCCAAACATTTGTGCAAACTACTGTATAACAATTCAGAAGCTTCAGTTTGTATTAAAAATATTAATTCAGACTACTTTAAACTAGAATGTGGTACTAGACAAGGATGCCCCTTGTCACCACTACTTTTTGCAATCACCATTGAACCACTGGCAGTTCACTGTGCTTATGAGATAAAGGGGATTATCAGAGAAGGGCTTGAACAGAAAATGTCTCTATATACAGGTGATATGGTACTGTATATATCACCTCCCACATACCTCTAATATTGATCAGTCTTGAGGACTCAGACAGCATTTCTGTAATATATAAAACCATTTTACAGTTCTTCCCTTTCAAAGATCCAAGAGGACAGTGGGAAAAGGATCTCTTACGCAACATCTCAGAAAAGGAGTAGAAAGTAGCAATGCAAAGAATCCACTCAAGCTCCATATGTGCAAAGCAAACAATTACTCAACTTATATATCGAGCACATCCGTCTCGTTTAAAATTGTCCAAAATTTTTCCAGGGCAAAATCCAACCTGCAAACACTGCAATCAAGTTCCAGCCTCACTGGGTCACATGTTTTGGGCCTGTGCCAAATTAACATCATTCTGGACCAAAATCTTTAAATGCCTTTCAGACAGTCCCACCTAACCCATTAACAGCTGTGTTTGGTGGGCTCACAGAGGGGCTTCAAGTGGAGAAGGACGAACAGAAGAACAAACAAACTGTAATTGCCTTTACTACACTATTGGCACTTAGACTTATCTTGCTCAACTGGAATAATCCTAACTCTCCCCTGTTAAGTCACTGAGAAACTGATGTCATATACTATTTGAAACTGAAAAAAATCTAATTCGCACTTGCACTGTGCAGAACTTTTTCAAAACCTGGCAGGATCTGATTAATGATATTTTAGAATAAGCATTTAAAGTACTGAGGAAGCAGATTCTCTCCCCTTTTGTTTTTCTTCTCCATTTATCTTTATTCACTTATTAATTTATCTATTTACTTACTTTTACTAGCTTTAAGTTTTACTCTGCTTGCCATGCTCTCTTTCTCAGGGGTGGGGGTTGATTTGTTTTCAATCCTATTTTTGTAAAAATTGATTTATTTTACACTACTTTGAATGTTTCCACGATTATATTTTGATAATTTAGGCTGTCTATTATCTATTATTATCCAACTTTATGTGGCATGTTCAAGGGTAGGAATTCCTAAGAACCTTTATATATTGGATAAAGATGGAAAAGCTAAAAACATTGTGTATAACAAGGTCCTTCAATAAACAATACAAGCACATTAGTGAGTCTTCATTGTTGTTGATTTTTTTTTATTTTTAAAGTTGTGCTTTTTTAAATTACATTTTTCTCAAACAATTAAAAAAAAAACTTTATTTTCCTCCCATTATTTCAGTTAGTTATTGGTATTCTTTAGTTATGTTATTATTTCACTAGGGATCCTCTGCAAATTATTGATTTTATTTTTGTCTGATTGTTAAAGCAGCAGCTGCAGCACTGACCCCTATTAACATCACCTTATGCTGATCATTTTTCCCACACCATCTCCCTTTGCTTCATGTGTTTGAGCCAATTTTGAACCCAGCACCCTGCATTCCCACTTGTTTAGTTTGACTACTAGTCTCTCATGCGGCGCTTTATCAAAGGCTTTCTGAAAGTTCAGATTAATCTATCATATGCACCACTCTGATCTGATCCTTTTGTTGGTTCTTCATATAATTCCAGAAGGTTAGTGAAACGTGACCTAACACTCCTGCTCTTCACATGTGCTGCTCGATCTTCTCCTTAATTATTCCTTCCATTAATTCACCTGTGATGAACATGAGGTTTACTGGGCTACAGTTACTGGGATCAGCCCAGTCACCCTTTTTACACCACAGGATGTATGTTTGTTAGCCTCCAGTTCAGTCAAATACAAAGGTCTGCTTTTTATATATGACGTAGAAGTGAATTATTCTGTTGACATGATCCATTTGTAACATTGTGTTTTCATGAATTTTACAGGAAGAAGAAATCTAACTGCTGTCAATGTGTACTGGAATGTGGAGTTCAAAATAACTTTTTAGAAATGATGGAATTTGAGGTCTACGTCTCCTTACACTGGTATAGTGAGACACTGAGGACACTGGGATGCTTGATAAAGAAGTCAGTAAAGAAGGTTAACGTCATATTGGATTCAGCATTCAGTCGCGACTCGCATGAAACTTTCATCCACGTTGTGTCAGAATGCCTGGAGAAGATGGCTTCTGTACGGTGAGTAACATGCAGTATTTATGTGTTATTCTGATCACTCCCAAGTAATTAATGATTATTAATTTAGTAAAATGGCATTTCAGAGCGAAGCAAATAACAAGTTTCAAAGATTATTTGTCCCCAAATAAAAAGCAACAGAATGAACACTAAGTCTGAAGAGTCAGGTTGTGTTGTGGGCTCTCCAGTCAAAAGGGACATCACAGCACAACACGAACTGTTCACTTAATAAAGTGGATTTGGACTCATGAAACACACACAGGAGAAGTAAATCAATTCAGTGTGTTCTATCATGCTGGAGTCACAGGGCATGCTGGGTAGAGACTGTTTCTAAAGATTTTCTATCTTGATGACAACAAAATGGTGAAGGAGATAAAACTGACAATGCAGGATAGAATAAGAATTAAAAAAAAAACAAAGTAAAAAATCTGGCAGTGGTCTTACAGTGAAACCCACCGCATAAACACAGCATTCTGCTGATCACGTGATCATTTCCTGTCAGGTGATTTTGATATCAATGGCCGAGCTTGTGACAAACAGTCAGGTGGCACAGTCATCACAAGCACCTATCAGTTTGTTACCCAGTTTGAGCAGAAAACATCAAAAATAAAAATAGTAATTTTAAAATTAAATCGGAACATAGAAATAGTTTTAGTACTTCAAGTTCCCTATAAGATGATTTTGTTTATGAATTAGTAGTTATAAGAAAATATTATACTGTATATTCAAATAATGTACAAGCAAGAAAAATGTAAATTTAAAATCAATAAGAGACTGCAAGTTATGATGTCAGACGTAATAAAATGAAGCAGTTGGTGTGACATCCTGCCTAAGGCCCTGGACTGGACGATGAGGACATCAGTTCAATTGCTGCCTGTGCCAGTAGATGGATCTTAGAAAAAAACGTGGAGGCCTGGAGGTGCAGATGAGTAGAATATAAATGGATACACATTACTGAAAAAAGTGCATCATGATCAGACAGCTTGACCATTTATGTAAAAAGGGATTTGAGTCTTCTTAGAATGGATCAAATGTTGGTGAAGAGGTTTGGAACTAAAAGATCTGTGAGACTGAGGGTGTGCTAGAGACCACCTGTAAGAGCCATTTGTATAATAATATGTAAATGCTTGTATTAAAGTATTACTTGATTAATCATGCCTTTGTGTACAATAAGTAGGGGCTCCATTAGTCTGTCCTGCTTCTGTAGCTTTAATTCTGTAAAGGGGGTTGGGTCAGATGTTTGCTGTTGAGAAGGACATTGAGCAACACTTTTTGAAAGTTTTCAGTTGAATATAATTATATAGGACGGCATGGTGGCGCAGTGGTAGCAGTGGTAGACCTGGGTTCGCTTCCCGGGTCCTCCCTGCGTGGAGTTTGCATGTTCTCCCCGTGTCTGCTACAGTTTCCTCCCACAGTCCAAAGACATGCAGGTTAGGTGCATTGGCAATTCTAAATTGTCCCTAGCAGATACTGCACAATGGCTGCAGAATTTTTTCTAGTAAAATGTGGACCCTTTTATCTGTTGAGAGATTTTACTGCTAGCTTTCTCTTGACTGTTCAAATTCTGACACACAAATTCTACTGAAGTACTGGGAGCTTTGTAGGAGACTATCAACATTCAAGAAAGTTTACACTCACATGCTGTTTTTATTGTCACAGGTAATTTTAATCACTGTGAGTTAAGACTGTGCATCAAGACTACCATCAGCACATTAATTCTCGAAGTAAGGGAACAGAGCATTGTTGATTGTGTATATAGTGAAGTTAAAGGACCTATGGGGCTGTGCCCTGCTCCTGTTTTTGACAGTCAGACCATATGTCCTCAAGCAGGCCCCTCTATAATTAAGACTGTTAAAGAACGCACTGAAGAATTCGATCAGTCGCTAAGGGAGCATTCAGTGGGAAGTATTTAAGAATGTGTGAGGACTGTACTGTTGATCTGGATGAATATGCTACAATTAGCGATATTTGTAATGGCATTGACAACATTGTGTCTTCAAATGCATCCAGAATTAACACTTCAATCTCTGAAGTCTATGAAAAAAGTTGTAATGCTGGGCCACCTTAAATTCTCTCGCACCTCCTCATCAACATCTTTGTTTTGCAAATGTGGCAATCAACTCTGGCAGCAGGCAGCCTGCTATCCCATCCTGCACCGAGACAGCTGAAGTCAGACGCAAAATTCTCACAGCTGAAATCTGTTTATATGGGAGTGAGGTGTCTGAAATTATAGAGGGTAAATAATATATCGTTATTTGGAATACATCTATTTCATGTGTGTTCCGTGTCTACAACGATCTGAGTAAATGTAGGATGACAGGAAATGTAAGACGAGAAATGCTGAACACATAACTAAAACAGAAACGTTTTTCATGTTATAGTAATAATGATAAAATGCTGAAGTCAAGTGTATAATGTATGAAGACAGAAGTCCAAATATCAAAATAAACACTTTCACAAAAGGTATAACAAAACAAGTGCACTTTTATTCAAGAATATAATCGAAGATAAAGATATTGGGTTAGGGTACAAAGTACACGTCTCCTTGGATGGTGCAGAGGTAAGAACTGCTGTCTTATAATCAAGGAGTTGCTTGTTTGATCCCGGGTCCTCCCCGTATTTACCGTTTTGATTAGTGAGCTGCTATTATTATTACTATCATAGAATAAAAACATACATTTGATTGGAGTCTGTGACAGCCACTGTAAATTTACGGTACTTATGAAAGATAGCATTTTTTTTCTTTATTCGGTTTTATTTGCTCGGTCACATTCACACTCCCCAAAGACACAACATTTGACAAACAATGTTATTGCATAAACACTCAAGATCAATACAAAGAAGAATAATTACTTTCAACAGTACAAATAATAATGCAGAATTTGACATTTAGCAGCATCCCTACTAGTAACAAAATTTAGAATGCTTATAGTTTTAGGAATAAAAGAGTTCTTAAATCTGTTGCTGTTTACCTTTGGAAACCAAAATTTGTAGCCTGATGGCAACAGCTGGAATCTAAAGAAAGGGGGATGGCGTATGTCGGACAGAATTGAGTCGGCTTTCATTTTAATCTGTTTGCAATACATGTCAGTGGTAGGGGTCTGCTGTGAACCAATAATTTTACTGCCAATTTTTATAATGTTGTCAAGATGATTTACACTCTTATTGCTGAGGTTGCCAAACCAACAGATAAAAGAAAATGTAACAATGGATTCAATGAAACACTTAAAAAAGTGTCATTATGGTTTTGTCCATTTTAAAACTAGGGATGCACGATAATATCGGATTTATATCTGTATCGGCAGATAATGGGTTAAAATAATTTTATCAGCTTCGGAACGATGACTAAATTGGACCGATAATTCGAACCGATATTGATGACACATTCACAGTGTTCTGGATGTGCCAGACGTTTAGGCGACGCTGGGCTACTGTGCAAAAATGTCTGTGGTGTGGAAGTTTTTCAAAGTGAGTGAGAGTGACATAAAATATGACATTTGCAACATTTGTTCGACTAATGTTTTACGCGGAAGGACCAAAGTGCGAAATTTCAGTACCACCAATTTAAATACACACTTGAAGACACGCCATCCTGACAAATATACAGAATTCCTCAGAGCAAAAGAGGAGAAAATCAAAAACTGCAATTGCTCAATGTGTTGATCAGTTACTTGAAAAATCAAAGAAATCTGATAAAGAAAACCCTAAAGCTCAAACAATTACTGTAAAGGTGATGGAATTTATTGCTCTGGACGATCAGCCATTTTCTGTTGTAGAAGATACGTGATTTCGAAGGCTGCTTGAGCATCTCGAGCCCCGTCACTAGATACCCAGTCGCTGTTATTTTTCTGACATAGCACTTCCAGAGTTACATAAGATTTTGGAAAGTCATGTCCACATACTCCTTGCTGAAGATGTCACAGCCATAAGCGTTACCACTGATATATGGACATCTGATACGAGTGCTGTTTTGCTTAGTTTAATTACTCAGTGGATCGACCGCATGTTTGAATTGCAGAAAGCAATCTTGCACGCCCAAGAATGCTTTGGATCACAAATGGGTGCTGCACTCTCTGTGGTGTTTAAAAGAATGTTTGAAACATGGAAAATACCCAAAGAGGATGTTCATTTAGTATTATGAGACAACGCACGCACCGTTGCAAAGGCTATGGAGGAATGCGGGTTCCCAAGTTTGCCATGTAGGGCTCATACTTTACAGCATGCCGTGAACGACAGCGTACTATCCCAGTGCAGCGTCTCCGATACAAGAGCGATCAGCAGAAAAATAGTCGGTCATTTTAAGCATTCACAATTAGCCAACTGGCGTCTCAAAACTATACAAACTGAATTTGGTATGCAACCGAAAATGCTTCAACAAGACGTTTCGACTCAATGGAACATCACAAAGCTTGCTGGAGCAGAAAAGAAGCCTTGGGGCTTATGCCTCCGATTTTGAGTTACCTGCAACTCTAACGCCTAATCAGTGGGGTTTGATCGAGAACATAATCACACTCTTTGCTCCATTTGAACAACTGACAAAAGAAATTTGCCAGTCTGAAGCCTTGGCTTCTAACGTTATTCCCTCAGTTAATGCTTTAAAACGACTGTTGACTAAAAGCACTCATACTGACTTTGGAGTCAGAACCAGTAAAAGCGCTCTCTAGGAGGCTGTAAACAATCGTTTCATTGAGATTTACACAGAACCCATGAACTGTGTCGCCACTATTGTAGACCCGAGATACAAAGACCGCTATTTCGATGCAGATGTAAATTCACTGGCAATCAAAATGTTGCAAGCTCAGATGGAACCTGCATCGAACGAAATGCAAACGAGTGAATCACAGATAGATTGTCCACAACAGAAAAGGGCCATGATAAATGATGAGGTGGCATGCACAATCTTCGAAATGTGCAACGAACACATTGATGCCTCGGGAAAACAGCCAGATGACAACAGGTGAAAAAAAAGGCTCTGTAGCTGTTGCAAAATATATGTGTGTGTATAATTGTAAAATATATTTTGTAAATTATATTGTATATCATAATAGTTGTGGTGCAATCTTATTGTTGATAATAATTACTTTTCTAATTGTAATTTTATTTATTTTATGATCTCAATGTATTTGTACATAAGTTTACAAAGTTGGTCTGAACAGAAGGGCGAAGTGGTCACATGATGTTCATTGGTGGAGCGGAAATGCACATAGTGACACGCTTAATGGACGCTGAGCTGTTTAGTTTAAATAAGATAGTAAGAAGTGAAGTATCAGAGAGACTGTAATAGAGACTCCTGAATTTCTGGTCAGAAGGCGCACACGATATGTTTTAATTTTGGTATCCTTACACCTGTGTAATTCATTAATTGTTTAATTTAATATCTTTATTTTTGCGTTGCTTTTTGTGGGAGAGCAATCACATTCATGGAAGCCACTGTTTTCACCCTAGTCTCTTAAGCAATAATGAGCAACTTGTAAGCAGATTATGATCTACAGTGAAAAGCAAAAGTATTAATAATAAAATGTTTCAAAAAACAGCAAATACAAGACAGACATGCATTCAATTCAAAATGCCATATATTGTACAGTGGAACCGAAGTAATTTCCCCCCATAGGATTATATGTAAATACAATTAATCTGTTCCAGACCATACAAACTGTATGTAAATATATGTATTTTTTTAAGTTTTTAAGCACAAATATAGTTAATTAAACCATAGAATACACAGCATAATAGTAAACTAGATGTAAAAACATTGAATAACACTGAGAAAACCTTGAACAACAGAGAAAACTAACACTGCAATAGTTTGCGCTATAGCGCTACCAACCGCTGGCTAAAAACACTTTTTTTTAATGAGTTTTAAGCACAGGGAAAAAAATGAACATTTGTAAAAATCCGTAATTTAATAAACCACCAAGAAAAGTAACATTGCAACAATGCACACTACGAACCAATCAATGTAAACAGAAGTGAAAACAAAATCAAGCCCAGTGCATTCTTTAACTGCCTTCCTACCTTATGAGTCCAGCTCTCCCTCTCGCACTGCCTCTGTGTGTGTGTCGCTCGCTCGCTGCACAGGGAGAGACTGAACACGTACAAACTGAAAGGGAAACTGGCTTGTTCGTATACCGAGTGTGTGGTCATGAACCAAGGCAAAAGTTTGACAAACTTTTTGGTCGTAAACCGATTTGTACGTGTACCGAGACGTTTGTGAACCGAGGTTCCACTGTACTTATTTTTATTGTAAGGATTCTAATCTTAATCTGACAGCCCTGGTAAAAGCCAAAATGCAGATCTATCTTTTAAATATGAAAGACGACACAGAATATAATACTGTATATGTATGCATGCTGCTCGGCATGTGCAGGGATTTCTTTCTGAAGCACCAATCCCAAGGAATGAAAATCCACTGAAATCCTGGAATAACAACTGGAGTCAGTTTCCTACCATTGCCAAAGTAGCACGCAAGTTCCTGTCAGCCCCATGTACTAGCGTGGACAGCAAGAGATTATTCAGTTTGGCTTCTAATGTGATCAACGAAAAGAGAAACAGAATTTCAAGGCAGAGATGCTCTTGTTCGTTAAGAAAAACCTCCCCATCATGCTTAAAAAATAGAAAAGAATGATTAGCCTCCAGAAAAAAGAGGTTTTTTTTTCTTTACCATTGTACGCTTTTCTGTTTTTTAAAGTTATATATTGATTAGATTTATTCCATCAAAAAGAAAGAAAATAAGTATTATGTAGTATTTAATACTGCAGACTGTAAAACAAAGGATCATATAGCCAGCCAAATGTGGCTGAGCAGAAGCCATTTTAATGATTGTAAATAATCTGCCAAAGTTATTATTCTTAAGTGGTATTGCTTATTTCATTGTGATTGTACATTTTACCTTTTTTTTCAGTTTTCATTTTTTCGATTAGTGTTGAATTTGTTGTATTTGTTCCATCAAAAAGAAAAAGAAAAGTGTTATTTAAAGCAACAACCTGCAAAACTGTTTCCCATATAACATACAGGTAGCCAGCCAAATGTGGCAGATATCTTTTGTTTTTAATGATTGAATGTGGTGTGCAAAATTGTTATACAAATAAATGTTCACTTTGTCTGTAATTCTTGTCCAGACAGATCAAGTCTCATTTTTCTCTGTATCTTATAAATATGTATATCGGCATCGACAGATAAGTACATAGACATTATCGGATATCGGCATTGGCCCAAAATTCCCATATCGGTGCATCCCCATTTAAAACAGTTGAGTTTCCTAAGAAAGATAAGTCGTGACAGACCCTTTTTTTTTTACAGATTTGCTCATTGTTAAGATCAAAGTTCAGTTTTTTATCAATGATTGTTCCCAGATATTTGTATTGTTCTACCATCTCCACTTTCTCTCCCTTTAATTAAAGTTGAGACAGTGGATGGCGGAGAGCACCTGAGATCTACAACCATACTGTATATCTTGTCAGTCAGTCAGTCATTTTCCAACTCACTATATCCTAACACAGGGTCATGGGGGTCTGCTGGAGCCAATCCCAGCCAACACAGGGCACAAGGCAGGAACAAATCCCTGGGCAGGGCACAAGCCCACCGCAGGACACACACACACACAACAAGCACACACACACGGGACAATTTAGGATCGCCAATGCACCTAACCTGTATGTCTTTGGACTGTGGGAGGAAACCCACCCAGACACAGGGAGAACATGCAAACTCCACGCAGGGAGGACTCGGGAAGCGAACCCAGGTCTCCTTACTGCGAGGCAGTAGCGCTACCACTGCACAACTGTGCTGCCCCATATATCTTGTCTTAGAAATTTTAAGTCGTAAATTAGTGTGATAACACCATTGTACAAACTTACCTACAAGAATTCCATGGCTGTCTTGCTTATGTTGTAGAAGACTCACAATGACAGAGTCGTCTGCCCATTTCAGGAAGTGTCTAACCTTGTGTGAACCCTGCAGTCATTTGGATAAACTAAAGAAGAGATGGGCAGCATCCTAACAGAGTACCCACAGTTGTAATTTAGGCTATCAGAGAAACAGTCGTTGACACTCACTCTTTGTGTTCTGTTTGTTAAATAGTCCAGAATCCTCCCCACCAAGTTACGGTCCAAACAGAACTGATCAATCAGTTTCTCGACTAAAATGTGGGCCTGCTTTGTGTTAAAAGCTGACCAAATGTCTATGAACAGCAATCTTGTGTGGTTTTTTGATCCTTCCAAGTGCTCATAGAGTAAATTCAGAAGTGCTGCTGTGGCGTCCTCCACACCCCTCTTTGCTCTGTCTGGTCCAGAAGAGCCTCAGTTTTGTGAAGTAGTTGTTTCTTAATTAACTTCTCAAAGGATTTCATGATGTAAGACGTTAATGCCACTGCTCTAAAGTCACTTCATGTTTTACAGTGTGCAGTTTTTGCCATTGAAATAACAGTGGCCTGTTTCCATAGACTGGGCACTTGCTGTAAATCCAAGTAAATTTTAAATATGGAGTGGAATATTGGAGTGAGCTCCTCTGCACAGTAGTGAATCAGATTGCCGCGTATTCCATCTGGACCTGAGCTTTTTTTGATTTTTGTGATTCTGGTTAAAGAAGGGCTGACTCCCAGCTCCTGTCCTCAATCTGGTTTTTTTTGTTGACTTAGAGTACTTCTGAAGTGAAATCCTGTGTTTCAAATCTTGAATAGAACTCATTCAAGTTTTGTGCCAACCACTAGTCAGTTCTGACCCTTGCCAGTTCAACTCAATTATCGATTTTTGTTTGAATTCCAGCCATCATCTTCACGCCATTCCATAATGAGCCCCAGTTATCAGTCTGCAGTTCCTTCTCTATCCTGTCCTTATCCTTTTGCTTTGTCTGTTTTATTTCACATTTCACCTACTTCTGTTATTTCTTCTGTCCCGTTAATGTTCCATGTAGGAATACCCTATTTTTTGGGTTATCAGTTCTTTTAGATCTCTGATAATCCACAGCTGATTTTGTCAGTATTATGACATCCTCACAGAACTGTATGTATCAGATAGATAGATAGATACTTTATTAATCCCAAGGATAAATTCCCATACTCCAGCAGCAGCATACTGATAAAGAACAATATTAAATTAAAGAGTGATAACAATGTAGGTAAAAACAGACAATAAATTTGTATAATGTTAACGTTTACCCCCCGGATGGAATTGAAGTGTCGCATAGTGTGATGGAGGAACGATCTCCTCAGTCTGTCAGTGCAGCAGGACGGTGACAGCAGTCTGTCGCTGAAGCTGCTCTTCTGTTTGGAGATGATCCTGTTCAGTGGATGCAGTGGATTTTCCATAATTGACAGGGGCCTGCTCAGCACCCGTTGCTCTGCCACAGATGTCAAACTGTCCAGTTCCGTGCCTACAATAGAGCCTGCCTTCCTCACCAGTTTGTCCAGGAGTGAGGTGTCCTTCTTCTACATGCTGCCTCCCCAGCACACCACCACGTAGAAGAGGGCGCTCGCCACAATCATCTGATAGAACATCTGCAGCATCTTATTGCAGATGTTGAAGGATGCCAGTCTTCTAATAAAGTATAGTCAGTTCTGGCCTCTCTTCCAGAGCATCAGTATTGGCAGTCAGTAGTTATATGCCTGGGGTTTCTGTCAAAATGATTTATGACCTTTAAGCCCCACCCCGTTGGGCTGTCATTAAGCCCCGCCCCCTTTTGATGGATGTGTGACCTTTCCTTGACCCCTCCCCAGGGACCTGTCAAAGGTAAGGGTTTTGATGGATGTGTGACTCTTCCTTCAACCCGCCCCCACCCCCTGTTTACCCAGGGACCTGTCAAGGGGGGTTTTGATGGATGTGTGCCCCTTCCTTGAACCCGCCACACCCACCTGTTTACCCAGGGAACTGTCAAGAGCAGACTTGATGGATGTCTGGCCCCCCTCTTCCGAGGACTAGTCTAGGCATGTCAGGGCTCTCAACATGTGCCCAGGTATGAAGGACCAGCCTCTGCCTCGGCTCCCGGTCAGGCAGGCCCTGATGACTGGCCCCATTCACATCCTTGCTCACTTCTCTCGAAGACAACCCTGAGCATGTTCCAGCCAGAGTGATCTACCTTATAGCCATTCCTGCCTCTCCTGTTTTGGGTAAGAATTCCTGTATGTAAAATATCTATTACTTTATAGATCTAAACTTTGGTTCAGCACTTGTAAACCATTTTTTATTTTATCTAAATCAAGCAGAGAAAGACCCCAAACAGTCTCTGCATGGGCTTTCACTCTCTCCCCACTGCTGAGCAGGCAGCCTCTGTGTGATGCCCCAGGGGCCGAAGCTCCAGGCGTACACACAGGGAGGTCAGCCCCTTCCTTGCGCCCGCCCCCTACCCACCTGATTGGTTCTCCTTTCTGTCATGAGCAGACTTGATGGATGTCTGCCCCTTCCTTCACCCCACCCCTACCCCTCTCCCGAGGACAAGTCAGGGAAGGCCTCTGCCGTCCACAAAGCCCTACCCCCTTCTGAAAGTGCTGTATAAAAAGCGACACATCTTCGGATCTAAAGACTCTGTAAAGAAAAATGGAATCTATGCCCAATACCACAGTGAAGCGTCCGTTCCGCAGGATCTATTTGAAGGATCGTTTGAGAAGGGTTAAAAGATGTTTGGTGCCTGAGTTTCTTGAAACAATGCAGGTATTGGAGGACAACAAGGAAAACTGTCCGCCGGCTTTAGTATTGAAGGACTGAATTCTGCAAATTGAAACGGCGGTCGAGTAACAGACTATGAGGGCTGAAATGTAACTCGATTCGAGTGATGACGCCATTGAAAACCCTCCTTTATTTTAAGCCACGCCCTTCCCTTTTATCATAAATACACAGCCTGTTAGTCAGAGGACCAAAAAGGAGGACCATTTAAAGCTCCCCAGCATGTCAACCGCTACAGACTCTGAAATGATGGGGATCGGCGTAACAACCTCAGGGTTCCCGCCTGAAGCTCCAAAGCCTGAGGCTTCATGGCCTGAATCTTACCAGTTCTATAACTCGGACCGGACGGATGGCCTTCAAGATCCCCAAGAATCTGACCTTTTAGTATACGACCAGATTACAGTCTCTGGTCAAGAGACCTTGAGCCGGATTGTGGATTCCATTCTCCAGGTCTGGGGTGGTCTTCCTCCGTCTTCGCTAATGATGATCAGACAGATAACCCCGTCTCCGCCAATGGTGCTCAGACGGATAGCACCGTCTCCAATAAGGGTACTCAGACAGACATCTCTTACCTAGCTCCAGGACAGCCGTGGGTGATCAGACAAGGTCCGCAGGAATCGATGTCGATCGAACTGTCTGAGACAGATATGGATTGTCCGGATGGTGTGCTGCCTGAAACCTGGAAAAAGGCCCAGCAACTTGTTAAAGGGCTGATGACGTGTCTGCTGGATATTATTGTCTACTACGACCAGAAAAAAGAATGTCAAGGCTGCGAGATAGACCATCCCAGCCAGAGAAGACATACCTGCCTCTTTGAACCTGAAACCACCTACCTTCAAGGACGCTTTCAGAGGATTCTGAAGATTTTTCGCAAGTCTTGACTGAAAGGACTGGCGGTGAAAATTCTAGGTTATTTTACTGTAATGCAGTCATTTTATGAAATGGATGAATACTCTTACTCTGTAGCCCGTCGTGTTTTGTAAGGGGAATCTTAATCATGAGGGTCGTATGAATGTGCGGACTGAATGTGATCTGGAATTTAATGCTATGATAGAACTGGTGGGTAATTCTGAACCTGAAACTGCACCCGTCTGAACATTTCAGAATCCTAAATAAATGTTTTCTATATGGTTAAGTGTTGTCAGTGTCTGTTTTATCACCGGCGATGGAGCAGGTCTTGGAAAAAACATATTATAACTCTGAGAACGCCGGGGGCTTGGGGGTAAAGATTCCTTGAAAAGAGCTCTCCGGCATGTGGGGCACCATATTGGGGAAAGAAAGGTATCCGAATGGTTATCGGGGCAATGCACCTACACGATCCATAAACCAGCCAGAATCCATTTTAAAAGGAATAAGGTGTATGTTTCCAATATAGACGGTCAATGGCAGATCGATCTTATGGATATGACAAACCTGGCCGAATATAACCAAGGTTACAAGTATCTACTGACTTGTATAGATATTCTTTCTAAATATGCCTGGGTCAGGGTACTGAAAAACAAAACGGGTAAAGAAGTAACGAGGGCTTTTCGAGAAATTTTGGAGGAAGGTAGAGTTCCCGTCAAACTTCAGACCGATAGCAGTAAAGAGTTTCTCAATTGGGAATTTCAAGGCCTGCTCAATAAACACGGGATTAAACATTTTACCACCACTAGTGATTTAAAGGCTTCGGTGGTGGAGAGATTCAACCGAAAAACCAAAATGTGGCGTTATTTCAGCTCCCGGAATACCCGGTCCTATCTGCAAGGGCTACAGGCCTTGGTGAAATCTTATAATCTGAGCCAGCACCGAGGTATAAAAATGGCCCCTGCCGAGGTGAATAGTTCCATTTCTTGGAAAGTGTATAAAACCTTATATGGCCTAACTAAACCCCAAAGAAACCCAAAATATAAGTTCAAAGTCGGTGATACGGTGAGAGTGTTGAAATCCCGGAATCCTTTTAACAAAGGATACGAACAAACCTTTTCAGATGAGGTATTTACCGTTTCTGAACCAGTCCTGAGGGACCCGCCTGTCTACAAGCTCAAAGATTATGACGGCAAAGACATTATTGGCTCCTTTTACGATGCGGAGTTACAAAAGATTCGAGGAATGGACGTCTTTAGGATTGAAAACATTTTGGCAAAAAAACAAATTGATAGAAAAAAGCATATTTTGGTGAAATGGCTCGGATGGCCCGAAAAATTTAACAGTTGGATCCCTGAAAGCTACGCACAAGATGTTAAATACTGAGAAGCGAAAATTAGTATTTCATTCGCAGGTACTTACAATGGAGTGAAAAAGCTTTTACGTTGTTCTTCCTAGCAATTCTTCCCGAGATGTTTTCCCTAACAATACCATCGCCGAGTTTACCATCAAATTAGCCGCACCCATCGAACTACAGGGTCCCTGGGAAGTTGGTTTGGCCGAAATCCAGTATCCACACACCTGGAATACCCTAGACAAACCGGATAATGACTTTATTGTGGTGTCCCCGCAATTAACCAGGTTTTATAGTATTCCCGCAGGCTATTACTCTAGCGTAGAGAAAGTGACCTATAAGATGAATGAAGTAGTGGCGAAAGAACCCAAAGCCGTCGAGGCTGGTTCTTCAGGCTTACCGATACCGAAAAATACAGTGAGATTCCATTACAATGCTCTGGAGCGAAGATTCTACGTCATAAACACCGTGAAGGATGAAACTCTTCATGTCAGGGGGCAGTTGGGGAGGATTCTAGGAGCCCATTTGGACATGACCATAGGCCTGGTGAATGATGCTCCTTACCCCACGGATATCAGAGCGGGGTTTTTCTACCTTGTACGTCTACAGCGACATTGTGTCTCACCAAAGAGTTGATGCGTACATATTGAGGATGAGATGAATAAGATTACCACAATCACCTATGACAAGCCGCACTACGTTCCGGTCAGCAAGACTCAGTTTGATACTTTGACCATTGAAATAAAGACGGATCAGAACAAAGCGGTTCCATTTCAGTTTGGCAAGGTCATAGTCAAGTTACATTTCAGACCCTCTAAGAGGTGCGTGCATGACTAATACAGAGATGAGATCTTACCTGGACCCTAGCCCTTACGTGCATTATTACGAAGCCCAAGCGGGTAGCGGACTCCCCGGGTTCTCTGGGGCTCCCGTGATGTATGGTTCTGGGATCGGAGAAATATTTCGAGGTCTGTTTAGAAAAGCTTTGCCTCTCTTGAAAAGAGGATTCGAAATTGTCAAACCACACATTAAATCAGCTGCCAAGAATATCGTCAAAGACGTGGTGGCGGGGGCCATGTCCGGAGCTATGAATCGAGGAAGCGAAGAAAATCAATGGGGGTCGGGGCTGATGGTAATGAGAAAAACTAAACGTAAGAGACCCCCCGGGTCACGCGCTGGACCCGTCCTCAAAAAGACACGCCGTTCTGCTTTTACATCATTTTCTTCTCTCCGCCACAAGGATAAGTCCCGCAGAAAAAAGAAATCGAAAAACATTTTTTAACTCAAAATGTCTTTCGTTCATTGCCTGTCTCAAGAGTGTGTGAAATCCAAATTGGATTTGTTTATGGTACCCTATACTCAGACTAGCGTAGACAAAAGCATCTACGTCGAGGTACCCCCTCTCTCGGCTCTATCTGAAGTCGCGCCGCTAGAGTTTCTGATTACTGGGAACGGTGAAGACTACTTGGATCTGAACAACATGCTTCTACACGTCCGATGCAAAATCGTCAATGCCGACAGAACTAATCTGGCCCCCGTGGCCAAGGTAACCTTTGTTAATTATCCGATAGGCACTTTATTTTCACAAGTGGGTGTGACCCTCGGAGATCGCTTAATATCACAGAGTTCCAGCCTTTACCCGTACAGGGCCCTTTTTGAGGGCCTGCTAAATTACAGCAATGAAACTCTCAGGTTCCAATTTGCATCGGGTCTTTTTTACAAAGACACGGCCAACGAACATGAAAACACCGCCTTGGACGGCCCGAATGAAGGATTCAAAAAACGAAACGGTTATACAGCCCAGGGTAAAACAGTAGAACTCCTCAGTCCTATTCATTCCGACCTATTTTTTCAAGAAAAATTAATTCTAAACGGGGTGGACGTCAGAATAAAAATGGTGCGAAGCAAAAATGAATTTTGTCTGATTTCCGGAGATGCCGAGCGCTACAAAGTAAACATTTTATCCGCCGCTCTTTTTGTCAAGAAAGTTAAAGTTTCGGCGGCTGTGAAATTAGGGCACGGCCATGCCCTCACGACTGCCAATGCCAAGTACCCCGTGGAAAGAGTGAATATGAAAGTTCTCAGTATGCCGGCAGGGATACGAGTGAGCAATCAGGAGAATTTGTTCTTGGTTCAACTGCCCAAGTACGTGGTCATAGGTCTGGTGGATAATGAGACTTTTCGGGGGATTACGCCAGAAATCCCTTCAATTTCAAGCATAACCAGGTGATGTTCCTGGCCTTGTATTTGAACGGAGAGCAGATTCCAACCAAGCCCTTTCAGCCCGATTTTGCTAATGACAACGCAGCTCGAGAATATTACAACCTCATGTTGGCTTCTGCTTCTAGCCATCAGTCGTTCTGACTTCTCCCGGGGATATACCCTGTTTGCCTTTGATTTGACGCCTGATCAAGAATGCGGAGACCATTTCTCCTTCGTGAAAACTGGGAACATGAGATTTGAAATACGCTTTCGACAGCCCCTACCCCATACTGTGAATGTAATAGTGTATGCCGTCTTTGACAACATTATTGAAATAAACCAGAGAAGAAACATCCTTTATGATTACTAAAAAAGCATGAACACCCTGCAGATCGAGGAACTCCTGGCTAGTAATCCGTACACAGGAAATCTGTTTTACAGAGTGTTGGCGTGCGACGAACTGCCTGAAAAAATACTTACGGATCTCCCGGCCATGATCATCGTCAATACTCACCGTCAAAACCAACCTGGAGAGCACTGGTTGGTGATACATCTCAGAGAAGACGGAACTGGAGAATTTTTTGACTCTTACGGAGCCCCGCCAGACTTTATCTATTTTCCTGAGGAAATATACCGCTTTTTAAACAGAAACTGTAAAGAAATTATTCACCATACCCGACAGCTTCAAAGCTGGTTTTCCAGCGTCTGCGGGCAACACTGTATTTTTTTCCTGCATCACAGAGGAAAAGGAAGCTCTTATAAAGAGGTCATGAACCTGTATTTTAACGAGGTCACCAAGAACGATTATATGGTTCAAAAATTTGTCAGTACCTTGTCTAAGAACACTTCTAGAGGTTTTCAGGATCACCCCTGCATGCAAAGTTCTATGGCTTGTAATTATCTTAATAAAGAATAGACAGTCTGTATAATCAAATGTAATAAATATTTCATTAAAATAAAATGTAAAAATATAATTACATTTCAATAAGGAATCCATTCATTCTTTTTACGAGATTTGGTTTTCTTGCCAACAGGTGTAGCAGAAGCAGCAAAGGCCATGGCAGCAGCGGCAGCAATAGAGGCAGAGGGTTTGAAACTCTCTAGAAGTTCTCTCGTGTCGGCATTTGGCATGGCAGAGGCCGGAATGTTCAAACCGGCCAGGGCCTTAACAAATTCTTTCCACCCCCGAGGTCTCCGATAGGACGGAATGTTGTGTCGGGCGGTCAAGTTCCGCATTAGATCGAACATATTCGTCCCGAGTAACAGTTCTCCACGAAGCACAAACTCTCCCAAGCCATTCCAGTAGGTTATATTAGGGTTATACGACATTTTCTGTAAAATAATTTCTGTGTATTTCTTTGATTTATCTGGTGCACTTTTCAAAATCTCGTCGTACACCCGGTGTTCGGGGTTACTAGGAGTCTCTTTGAGAGCCCCCGGCAGTTCCTCTTTGCTCTCGGCAGGCAGCAATAGCCTCAGAGGCCCGGTTTATTTATCCGCTTTTTTCAAAAAGGTCAAGTATCTTTGCAAGACGTTCGTATAAAGTTTAACTTTTGCCTCGGCGCTCAAGTCACTACGTTCAAGTATGAATTTCATTTGTTTATCCAGTTCACTTTCCGTAGCGCTTAAAAAGTCGGGGGAAGCCGGGGCTTTCTGTTGCCATTGAACCATTTGCTGTTGAGGGACCAGGTACATCTTGCGCGTGTATTCCATATTTATCCTCTCGACCCTATTAAACTAGTAATGAAAGGAATGGCAGCACTTAATAGGGCTCCGAGAAATCCCCCTCTCTGATTTAAAATGACTTTTTTCTTTTTAACGGTGAGTTTTTTATTGCAGAGTTTTTTAACGGAGCAATGATGCTTCTTCAACAACTTGAACTGTCTGGACGTCAGGGGGACGCGGCCTTTTAAAGTATTGAGAGCTATTTCTGACAGGGCGTAAATTAAATCGTCTGGAGCCTCGCTCAGCACCGCTTTTCTTCGACGACAGGAGCCCCTATTTAGGGTCTTGAGCAGAGGGAAATTTCTTTTTATTCTGCATGATATGCCGACTGTTTCTCAAATACTTGGAAAATTGCCCATCTTTATCTTTTCACGACGTACACTGCAGGCCAGTCGGGAGGGAACAAACCGGTACATAAACAAAATTCGTCAGGCGTAGGGGCTTTCAGATCTACCAGCAGATAACCGTAAGGTTGCCTTGTAGCGTTCTCAAAGGCCTCCAAGAAAAATAAATTGGTAATTTGCAGTTTATCTTGAGGATTTTTAAAGAGGTTAATGTAATTGCCGTTCAGGTTTATTGTTCTACTTTTCTTGCCTTGAAAAAATACATTTTGGACCAAGTAAATGATGGGCAGATTTCTGTGGTGAGTATATTTTGTGAAGGCCCTCTCTATCTCTTCGCTATGACTCGCCTGTTCCATCAAATCACCAAGTTGACTCGGTCAGGCGGCAGTAGTTCGTCGTCGCTTAAGGAGACGGGTAGCCCCTCCAAAAATTTGGTTTTGGGAAATTGGGCTAGCAGCTCATCGTACAGAGGCTGCCAGCAGCTGTAAAACCAGACTATATTCTCAGGGCGACGAGAATGCATATGGTCCACGTGCTCCAATAGCTTTTTCACAAAATGCGATTTGCCCGAACAAGAGGGTCCCGAGACTATTTTCGAGAACGGATGCTGAAGTCTAACGTCAAAACCCTCTTTAGTATCCATAGGGGAGAGTGGTGAAATTGGGCAATAGAACCCTTTTGTTGTACACCACTCTGAATCTTTTTCTGAGTGGACGATTTTGCAATGTCAGGTTCTTTTTGTTCCTATGAATCTGCGCGCAATGAACCATTATTTCTTTCGTGAGATCGTGTTCTACAAAATTATGCACTAGATCCATTAGCGAGTATAGGTTTACCGCTTGAGCCATTTTGTGATTGAGAGTACAGTGATCCCTCGCTGTATCGCGCTTCACCTTTCGCGGCTTCACTCCATCGCGGATTTTATATGTAAGCATATTTAAATATATATCGCAGATTTTTTGCTGGTTCGCGGATTTCTGCGGACAATGGGTCTTTTAATTTCTGGTACATGCTTCCTCAGTTGGTTTGCCCAGTTGATTTCATACAAGGGATGCTATTGGCAGATGGCTGAGAAGCTAGATTGCTTACTCTTCTCTCTCTCTTGCGCTGACTTTCTCTGATCCTGACGTATGGGGATTGAGCAGGGGGGCTGTTCGCACACCTAGACGATACGGACGCTCGTCTAAAAATGCTGAAAGATTATTTTCACGTTGCTATCTTTTGTGCAGCTGCTTCCTGAAACGACATGCTGCACGGTGCTTCGCATACTTAAAAGCTCGAAGGGCACGTATTGATTTTTGATTGTTTGTTTTTCTCTGTCTCTCTCTATCTCTCTCTCTCTCTCTCTCTCCCTGCTCCTGACGGAGGGGGTGTGAGCTGCCGCCTTCAACAGCTTTGTGCCGCGGTGCTTCGCATACTTAAAAGCCAAACAGCCCTATTGATTTGTTTGCTAGAGATTGTTTTCTCTATCTATGTGACATTCTGTGCTCCTGACACGCACTCCTTTGAAGAGGAAGATATGTTTGCATTCTTTTAATTGTGAGACTGAACTGTCATCTCTGTTTGTTTGCAGTGTTTGAATAACGTTCCTGTCTCTCTACAACCTCCTGTGTTTCTGCGCAAATCTGTGACCCAAGCATGACAATATAAAAATAACCATATAAACATATGGTTTCTACTTCGCGGATTTTCTTATTTCGCGGGTGGCTCTGGAATGCAACCCCCGCGATGGAGGAGGGATTACTGTAATGCCTTTTACCTTCACGCAGACCTTGCCTTTGAACGTTCTGTACACGTACGTTTTTGGACTCCCAGAAACAAACTCTTCTATGAAATCGTCAGGATCTAGTTCGCTGGTGAGTTCGCCTAAATAGTCACCGAGCGGCGGGGTATACTGCCCAGGCAAGGCTGTGAAAATAACGGAATCTGTATCATGATACAGAATCCTTGGCCCTAAACGTTCCAGCAAATCGTACAATTCTAGGCGGGCATAGGCCATTGTAAAAGCGGCAACCACCACATTGACGGGGCCGGATCTGTCATCCACATACCTTCACTGCACTGGAGCGATTTCGTCACTGCCAAAACCAAAATAGGACACCCTATACATGTCTGAGAACAGGTAATCGAAGAATTCTTGGGTGTGTTTAACAAACGTCGTGGTCAGTTGATTAGGCTTCTGACTGAATTTTCCCCAAAGAGAATTCAGAAATAACTTGGAAATTTGTCTCTTAGCGGGGTTGGAGGTGATGTTTTCACTCTCCAATAAGACACCTTCTTTAATGTAATAGTCATCAACATACCGCCGGCAGGATGCCACGTCCTGGGCCCATGAGGGCCACCCAGAGGCTTCCTGTTTGCCTTTCAGATGAATTTTGATGTAATCGGAAAATAAATCGGAGGTGCTCTGTTCGTAGTGCCAAATCTCATGTATTTTTAAAAATCTATACCCTTTATCTAAGGCTTTTAGTATTTCAATGCTGCACCAGGTTCCTGTTAAAGACCTTTCCCGATCATTGTGATGGCAAAGGCTAGTGGCTGTTTGGGTTTCTGCACACGTACGGCACAGAGTGAACATCAATTTACCGCAAATTCTTAAAGGGAGGACCGGAAAATACAGATTGCGAGGGGCTAGTATGGTGATTTTAACGAGCCCAAAGTAATGTTTAAGATCAGCAAATTCCTCAAAAACAAAGGTCGGATGGCCGATCAAGTAGGTTTTTGTTTTGTTGACGTAAGAGTACAGACTTGTAAAATTGTAATAATGCATTTGGTCGTCGCCTTGAACTTTATGATATAATTTGATAGCGTTGGTGCGCCCTCTATACAGGGCATCACGGGGATTGATAGGTTCAGGAAACTCAAAGCGTTTTAAGAAATCCTGAAGCTCCGAGTCCTCTTTTTTCATGCTTTCCCATTGATGTTCCCAAAGCACTCTAACTGTCAGATTAAATTTTTCATGCAATTCCTTCAGTTTGTCGTCAAACGTTTTAAACAAATCGGCAAAAGGCGCACCCGTGAGAGGATGTTTAGCTTGCGCCTCGTAGCATTCGGGGCAGCCGTGATAAAAGCATCCGGCAAACTCAAAGGCAGTCGGGACATCCTGAACTTCGGCATAACCGTCTAGATAAAAGGACCCCATCTTTACTTCACTGTGATTCAGGGCGTGTCGAATGTTTATTTTTTCCTTCTCGGAAAGAAACATCAGCCATTGAATAGAATAAGCGTTAGAATAAGCTTTGTGAGTGCTTTTGTAATGATCACTCGGAATTATTCCAATCACGTTATCAGGCATGCAATTTTGTCTGTACATGGACAGGCAGAGAGAAGCTAGGGTCATACACTGAGCACTTCCACTCTAAATTTCATGCACGCTGTTCTCAAAATAACCACGTCGTTTCTACAATAGTAAGCCATTTCTCGTCTAAAGTTGAAGGTACCGCTTTTAATCAAATTGAATGCCGTAATATTTAGGATCGGGGGACAGACCGATGTAATTTTGATTTTCAACGGTGTTAAAGAAATGGGGAAAGTATCCTTTTTGAGCCTGGAATCCCAGGGCCTTGGGCATACCGCTCAATTTCATGGGTAAGAAGCTCAACGAGTTGATAAATCTCAAATCATAACCTTCTTCTATAAAACAAATTAGTTTACAGCCCTGAGCTGTAACCGTTGGAGTTTGCCCGCTCTCAACGAGATATTTCATTAGGAAATAGCTGTCATACCCTTTAGAATTGTGAGCTATGAACGTGTACTCTTGGTATTTCGGACGTCGATATCTGTGGAAGAACTTTGCGACACAGTCCTCCCCGGCCCAACTCCACAATTGACCGTTCCAATGCATGCAGTGGATGTAATTGGGATGTGGATGCCGTCATCTTGACGGCACTCAAAATCATAGAACACGTACTTTTCCTGGAGCGGTCTTTACGGTAAACTTTGAATAAAACATTGATGATTATCATCCAATTTTTTCATGACCATTCTACAAACGCGACAGTGTTTGGTTCGACACTTGTGAGGCTTTGAAGAGGCTTTCAAGCTGTATCTCAGTTTGCAGAGGGGGCAGACTTTATGGACGTCGCAGATACTTTCAGACCTGCGCGTCTTTTCATTCCATTTGTGCGTTTTGTGGAGTTTAAAGCAAAGCCTTGATCGACAGAAACGATGGCAATCGGCACATCGAAAAGCCTCCCCGTCAATCCTTTGACAGTCTGTAGATAAACAGGCGTCACAGTGCTGCTCACAACGATGTCGTGATGGATTAAAATGCCCCATGTAGCAAAAATTGCAGATGTAGTCAAATCCCAGAAAGCCTTTTAGATTCAAAATACCATAATAATGTTCATAATGCAAAAACAGGAAAGCCATCTTTGTTTTTCTGGCACCGGACGCTTCAAATTTTAATAGAGCACTAGTGTTTGGTTCCCAGTACCAGGCGATAATTTTAATTCCCATTAAACTCTCAAACTTTTCAATATCTGAAAACGTTACTTTCTGATCCATTGATAATCCGACCCTGACGTGCAATCGACGAGCCTCTTGTTCACACAATTTCTGATTGTTTCTGAACCTAGCGCTTAATAAAGCCAGCAAACCCCTGGCAAAACAACACTGATCATTCTGATTGAAGGAGATCCATAGGTGTTTCTTTTGAACGATTATATCGTTGAAAAGGGTACGGGCTTTACACCTAGGAGCACCGCCACCAGATGGAACCCTCGCTACCTGAACGATTAGCGTCAGACTGGAATCGGCTAAAATAGTAGCGTGACTCTGGAGAAGTAATTCAAATTAATTAAAAAATTCCTTCAATGAAAGCATACCCGCGGGGATTAGGGAAAAAACACTGGGGTTGAGAGATTCGGCCTGTAATTCTAACTGCACTAGATCCCTAGGATCCAAAGTGCTCGTAAAACTGTCTAATATTTGTTGAAGGGTCTTGTGTATATGATTAAAAACTTCGGCGAATGAATCAAGTGTGTAGGCCTCATAAAAATTGAAGCGGTGTCTAATCTCGATATTGTTAAATTTTGGACGCTCCATTATAGATAAATTATTTAATCTAGAAGTGGAGGGCTGCGGGGAGCTTACTGACGGGTCTGGAGAGGAAGGATTGTCATTATGCGAGGTAGAGGGCTGTGGAGAATCTGCATCGAGACTCGAGTTTACCCTGGACGGATTAGTCCCTCCGAAGCCTGTCTGACGAGTTGAAGTATCTTTCCCAGTTAAGTCGTCAGCAGGCGAATGCTGATGCGAGGTAGAGGGCTGTGGAGAGTCGGCTTCGGAAGTATCCGACCCTGTTAAATCATCAGCAGGCGAGTGCTGAAGATGGATCTTGCGGTACCCTGAGGTAGAAGGTTGTATTAATGCGTCGCTGACAGAGAAGTGTTGAAGCAGGGAGCTACTTGCCCCAGAGGAACACGAGGCCCCTGACACCCCCGAGGTAGAAGATTGCAGGGTTTTTACATTCGTGTCTAGGGCCTTAGGTTGATGTGCTGGGCCTGAAGACATTCCGGTCTCTGAAGAAGTATTCTTCAAAAGCTCCAGCAGAGCGTTAACTACGGCTATTTCATCAGAATTTAGAACCTGGAGCACATTATTAATGAGATCAAAATTGTCGATCGGATGTGTCACTGGGTGAGGTGATTGAACAATTTGAGGAGACTGCGGAGGGGTGGGGATTTTAGGGGGCTTTATGGAATATTCTAAGTTATCAGACATCTCTTTTAATAGTCTCAGGTTTTCACTGGACGGTCTTTTCCTACCTTTATGCCCTCCAGAATATTTACATTCCCCGTCTGTATCACTACCGTCACTGCCGGTGTCGCTGCTTCCGCTAGAGCTGTTTTCAGGCATGACCTAAATTTAAGCAAAGGCTACAATTATGAACACAGAATATAATAATAATTTATAATTATGAACAGAGAATATAATTTGTAATTATGATCACACAATATAATTTGCAAACAATGTTATTTTCATGAAAAAAGTAATATAAAACGGCTCCTTTAATTATGGGTTAGATGGATGTAAAATGCATACATATGCATCAAGTCTAAACACATTTCGGGTGTAGAATTGTACACAGGAGCATCTAATTCTGCAAATTGCACCAGTAATTGGTGAAGTTGTTCAGTCAGCTGTTCCAGTCTTTCTCGATGTCTCCGCTGATGGTCAAGACGAAGGGAATACCGGGGTGAATAGCGGCTTCTACGCCGATTTCCACGGTCAGAGTAAAGCGCTGCCGACAAAGGCAACCACCTGTTAGAAAAAGAGGCCGCCGGAGAATACTGAACACCGCTCCCAGAGGGCACCGGAGAATATTGAACACCGTTCTCAGAGGGCGCCGGAGAATACTGAGCGCTGCTTCCAGAGGGCGCTAGAGAATACTGTACACCGATCTCAGAGAGAGGAGGGGTTTGTAGATTCTGCCAGTTATGGTACAGGGCTAGATTTTCTGATCCTTCCAACACTTGAGTTAAAAAACCCGGGGGGCTGCAACCTGAAATAAAGTATGAACTTCTTAGTTAAAGCCCTCTTTTCACAAAATCTGGATTTCTGTATGCCTCTTTTCACAAAAACTGTATGCCTCCTATATTTCTTCGGTAAACTGAAATCTAAAATGACACTTACTGCTGAGCCTCCTGTGGGAAACCCTTTCAGAAACTGATTCACACTGTAAAGAATTAGCTTCTAAAACAAAAAAACAAAAAGGCATAAGCTCTTTAAAATAACAAGCATGCTCTCTCTTTAAACATGCACCCACAGCTCATGCGTTATCACCCTGCAGGCTCTATTCCGCTAGATGCCTGTCCATATACAAAAATCTATTTTACCGTAGCTAGACAAACTCTCGCCCTAAATAAGTTATTTGTAAATAAGCTAAACACCAAGATGTTTAAAAAGGGATAGCCTGATTCTTAAGATATAATCTCCTAAGTACCTTAAAATCTTAAACCTATTCATTTACACATGAACAATACACTTGATACGTCTACAAGTCACCCGGACTTTGGGGCTACTAGGCATTATTAAATAATTACATTTAGTGAAATGAATGAAAGCGCGCTCCCCCAACTCTCGTACACGTACACGCGTTCCCAGGAGAGTACACGCATGCACGCATGCCCTCTCACATACTCACGCAGACACATTGTAAACATACATCAATTTAAAAAAAAAAAAAGTTTCTTACCTAATTCCGTATAATAAATCGGGGACTCTATGGTTATATAATCCTCTAAAAACAAAAAAAAAAATTAAATAAACGAATCAACCATCCGATTTTTACAACAAACTTTATCATTATACTCAAATATTCACACATGCCCGATACAGATATAAATGGCTACAACTGATCATGCGCACAAACGCACGCTCCCTCGCACACACTTTACACGAACATTTATCATTTTAAAAAGAGCCTTACCGATTTCTGAGTCTGCTCGGATGTACAATTCTAAGAAAGAAAAATATAACGATTGAGTCAATCGCTAAGATTTCACCCCGTCATTTTTAAAACATACTCGTTTACGCTTATAAGAATCATGAATAGGACTTACCGTGATTCTGAGACAGGCCGTTTTCTGCAGAATAGTCTGTATGAACGATAATTATATTTCATTTAGTTCTAGTCATTAAAAGTAGAAATCATTAAGAATTTCGTGAAAACGCCCTGTCACGACTGAAATTCATCTTGTCGTTCTGGATGGCAAGAAGGTAACTGAGTTGGTATCCCTAATGCCCCATCAATTTATAGAGGAAAGATAGGTATTTTTAAGTGATTTATGATACCAGATGCACGAAAAACATTTTAATTGTACCTCCGTGTGCTGTCCAGTTCACAGTCAGGCCTTTGATCGGACACCGAAAAGTCCAATATTTTTTTAAAAGTCACCTTTGCATACCCCAAGGTAAGGCCATTTTTCACACTGATCCCCGAATGATCTGACCTGGGTTTAAAGATAGTGATCTGATCTGGTCCAGGCGCCTGTGAGTTGTGAATGGCACCCCAAGGCTTTGCCAAAGAGCACTTTAAAACACATTTCTCTATCCCCAGAGGACCGTGTAAATTCCGGGGGGTTGGTGTGAGATTACACCCTCTATCCCCAGAGGTCCGATCTGTTTAAGGCTTTGGATTTAAGATCAAAGGGACAGCCTTGTTTCGAATCCCGCTTCTGATAAATATTTGTGCTCAGTTCACTCTGGGATTATCTGAGTACAATTCTAACTTTTAGAAAACTATTCGCAACGTGCTTATTTAAAATGGGAGGTAATGGACGGAAAAGGGATTGTTTTATATAAATTATAAAGCCGAGGGTAGATTTTTTATACGTCTTAAACGGCTATAAAAGGTCCCTGTTATTTCGAATTATATTTAAAATGGCTGGAAAAGGGATTGTTTTATATAAATTATAAAGCCGAGGATAGATTTTTTATACGGCTATAAAAGATCCCTGTTGCCTATTATTTGTGTATGATTTTTAAAATCCTTTAAAAACAAAGTACAACCTTTACATATCATGTATAAAAGGTCTGGGCGTTCAGGGGGATGGGGGTGTGAGATTGCCAGCGAACTCACAAGGGAATCCCCAGCGGGATGCCTGATATCACAGTTATAGAACATTTTGCGCCTGCACAGAACTCAGCCCCTAAACCGTACTCTAGTGTGCGCGCAGAACACAGCAGGGAGGTAACTGGCAAATCATACTGTTTGCTGCTATGACCAGCTGCTGATAAGGATACTTGCGCAGAACGCAGCAGGAGGGGGTTTTACAGCTATAGCCTGCTCGCAGGGGCTCAGAGCCTGTCAGCTTTTTAGACACCCAGGTACTCTGCTGTGTAGGCAGAAGCACTGCTCGTATTTCGAGCTTCCCTGTGTGTACGCCTGGAGCTTCAGCCCCTGGGGCATCACACAGAGGCTGCCTGCTCAGCAGTGGGGAGAGAGTGAAAGCCTGTGCAGAGACTGTTTGGGGTCTTTCTCTGCTTGATTTAGATAAAATAAAAAACGGTTTACAAATGCTGAGCCAAAGTTTAGATCTTTAAAGTAATAGATATTTTAAATACAGGAATTCTTACCCAAAACAGGAGAGGCAGGAACGGCTATAAGGTAGATCACTCCGGCTGGAACATGCTCAGGGTTGTCTTCGAGAGAAGTGAGCAAGGATGTGAATGGGGCCAGTCATCAGGGCCTGCCTGACCGGCATCTGTGACAGAGGCTGGTCCTTCATACCTGGGCACATGTTGAGAGCCCTGCCATGCCTAGACTAGTCCTCAGAAGAGGGGGGCCGGTTGAAGGAAGGGGCAGACATCCATCAAGTCTGCTCTTGACAGTTCCCTGGGTAAACAGGGGGTGGGGGCCGGTTCAAGGAAGGGGCACACATCCATCAAAACCCCCACCCTTGACAGGTCCCTGAGGAGGGGTCAAGGAAAGGTCACACATCCATCAAAATGGGTGGGGCTTAATGACAGCCCAAAGAGCCCCAAAGGGGGCGGGGCTTAAAGGTCATAAATCATTTTGACAGAAACCCCAGGCATATAACTACTGCAGTCCAGTCCAATTTATCATCCAGCTGCACTGCCAGGTATTTATAGGTCTGCAGCCTCTGCACACAGTCACCTCTGATGATCACGGGGTCCATGAGGGGCCTGGGCCTCCTGAAATCCACCACCAGCTCCTTGGTTTTGCTGGTGTTCAGGTGTAGGTGGTTTGAGTCGCACCATTTAACAAAGTCAGTCAGTCCTTAGTTCCAAAGCAGTCTCTCAGAGCCTGCTCTGCCTCAGGGGACCACTTCCTGAATGAGTTTGTGGTTGTAGGTAGGACCTTCACTCTTGGTTTGTAGTGAGGCTGAAGCAGAACCAGGTTATGATATGACAATATATGTGACATTTTGAAGAAATCATTGTATGACCTGAATAGTATCAATCAGAAAACATCATGGCACGAATGCAATATTATTTGAAAACAAACAGTGTCAGATCTGGTGTGAATTTACGCTGGCGCTGTTACTTAGAGTCAGATCCGGAGATGCGGGGGGGGGGGGGGGGGGGGGGGGGAGCGGTGTTAGAGCATCATCATGATTGAGAGAATAAAACTGAAAAAAGCTAACTTTTACAAGTACAATAAATTTATACCCAATGTCACATATATTTGTCTCTTTCTTTTTTACTCCGTGCTGCATTGACATTGTGCACCAGAAGGCGTGAGCTTATTCAGTGTGAGTAGGAACACGCAGGTGGCCAGTTGCTTGTGCTATCACATGCTTGTCCTGGTGGCGATCAACGCACATGTACTGTACAACGCATGCACGGTGTCCACTGAGAAAAGAAGAGTGTTCATGGATAACCTTGCAGAGGAACTTTGTCATCGCTTCTTACTAGAAAAGGCAATGGAAAAAGAAAAAGAGGATGCAACATCGACAAGCTTCCATTCCAAGACCACAGCTTCCCCCAGGAAAGCAAACTCAGTCAGTCAGTGTCAGGCACCCCTTCAATGTAATAGGAACCACAGCATAGAGAGAAGTGTGTAGATGGCAATAGGTACACACTTCATAAATGTAGGAAGGACAGTCCTTGCGTGTGTGTGAACTGTTAACATTTGAATTTGATGATTGCATATAGCGCTGAACTGACCTCACTGTACTGTTCTTTCCTCTGCATGTCCTGGAGTACAAAAGAAACAACAACATGTGGAGACTGACAAGATCAAAAGAAAAAAGAAACACGGTCACTGATTACAACCGCAAGATGTTATGTGAATGAATATGAATAATATGAATAATGTTGCATTCGTGCCACAGTGTTTTCTGAAATGGTCATAAAATGAATAATTCCAAATATCATATATACCTATTTCTCTGTTTTTTTTGTTTTTTTTTGACATCATAAACCATAAGGCGCATACTAATTCTGTGTGAGCAGGAACACTTAATAAAACTGAATAAAAAAAATCAAGTGATGGTGAGATATGAAGAAGGCAGCTTCACCAGCGTTTGTGTGTCAGCTTTTATCCCTCCAGATCAGAGAATGTCCAGTTCCATTGCCTCAAAACACCACTCACATCTACAGTTATTCCCGGTTTCAAATAAAAACTATCAGCATCAGATCCCTGAGTGGGGGGGGTGGGCAGTAGTATGTGATGTGAGTGTGACTGAGAGTATAAAAGTGAAAATGTATGTGTGTACTGTATAATTTTAACAGTAAGAGCAGCTCACTACTGAAACCGGTAAACATATGAGACAGTCAGGAGTGAACCGGGGACTCTTGATTACAAGTCAGCAAATCTTACTGCTATGCCATGGAAGCTATTGTATTTTTTGTGAAAGTGTTTATTTGATCGTTGGACTTCAGGCTTCACACATTATATAGTTTATGCCAACATTTTGTCATTTACTACTAAAATATGAAAAACATTTCAGTTTTAACGATGTGTTTACACAGATTATTGTAGAAATGGAACACACATGAAATGCATTTGTTCCAAATAATGATCTATTATTTCCACTCTAAAACTCCAGCACTTCACTTCACTCCCAGATAATCAAGGCATGAGCTGGGAGAACTTTCAGCACGTCCTGCAGCGGTGGGGGGGATGGAATAGCAGGCTGCTTATCTTTATCGGCACATTTACAGGACAAAAGACGCTGGCAGGGAAGTGCGAACGGTTTTAAGGTGGGCCGGATCTACGAGTTTTTTCCTAGGCTCTGGTAATTCTAGTGTTAACAAGTCAAAATTTAGTCCTTCAGAAGCCAGGGCACTAATTCGGACACTGAATAGATTCTCAGCACTCTGCCACATGACCGTGGAGACTGAGAATAATAAAATTCTCATAATTGGTGACTCCATAGTGTGGAATGTCCATCCATCCATCCATTATCCAACCCGCTATATCCTAACACAGGGTCACGGGAGTCTGCTGCAGCCAATCCCAGCCAACACAGGGCACAAGGCCAGAAACAAACCCCGGGCAGGGCGCCAGCCCACCGCAGGGCACGCACACACTAGGGACAATTTAGAATCGCCAATGTACCTCACCTGCATGTCTTTGGACTGTGGGAGGAAACCAACGCAGACACGGGGAGAACATGCAAACTCCACGCAGGGAGGACACGGGAAGTTAACCCGGGTCTCCTTACTATGAGGCAGCAGCGCTACCCACTGTGCCACCATGCCGCCCGCTACAAATAATATCTTCACTAAATAAAGATAAATACAGGATATACAAAACATTCAAACGGAATAAAAGACAATAATTCAGACTAAAATACAACATCTAATATTATGAAAAAATCTTGAACAAATAACATAAATTGTGATAAAAATTCAAACCCTGAGTACCTGAACAGATAGATAAACTGAAAGAAGGGGCCGAATGTCAGGTTTGTTTAATGTCTTCCTAAACAAATGAGTTAAAACAAATGAATGGAGTCAGCTGATGTCATTAATTTCGGGAGGTCATTCCACAGTCAGGGCGCTATATACAGCTGAAGGCCCTGCTGTCACCCACAGAGTGCCAGTTAGTGGGGGGCACAGAATCAGAGGACCTTAGTGGGCAGGTCAATAACAGAATTTGATATTCAGTCCTGTAAGACACAGGGAGCAGTGAAGTAGTAGTGACTTACAATAATCAATGTGGGATGTGATAAAAGCAGGAACAAGTTTCTCAGCATTAGAAAAGGAGAGGAATGAGCAAACACGGGATATGTGACACAGGGGAAGTAAGAAAGTTTCTTAATATGGTTTACATGGTGAAATAAGAAAAGGTGGAATCAAAGTGACACTGAGATTCTTTGCAGTATAAGAAGGTCTGAGGAGATCATCACCCAGAATGGTTAAAGTGTTGCTTGTTTTCTTAAGTTACACTTTAGTACCACTTTGCAGGACTTCAGTTTTGTTGCAATTTCATTTTAAAGAGTTTTGCTCTGTTCAGGTTTTGATTTTACTTTAATTTCACAGAGGCAAGTTGTGAGCTGAGAAAGCTGTGATGAAGTGTCACTTTTAACACTGAAATAGATCTAATCATCATCTGAATAAAAATGATAACCCAGTCCAAAGCTACGAATAACTTGCTCAAGGGGAAGCACAGAGACACAGAAGAGCAGAGGATGTCATTTCATTAGCAAAGGGAAGTCAGATGGAGGAACTCCTGTGAGAAACTAAGGCTTGAGGGTTACTCTGGACATGACATAAGCTGCATGTCCACAACGCCATTTGCAATAACTTTTACACAAACTGGGACAGCAGCTCCTCAAGAGGAAGGTAACAATGCTTAGCACAAAAAGGAAAAATAAGCCAGAGCTCTCATCTTAACTGCTGGGCACACAGAACAGGCCGGTGAAGACCTTCACGTTTGTCTAAACAAATGACACATCCCTGGTGAACAATGTGACCTGCACAGGGATAGGAGATGCCATGGCCAGAAATGATAATGGACTCTAATGCTACAAATAGAGGAGTGGAGAATTTAGACAAAACATTACGCTGGATGCTGGCCACAGGCAATTTTTTCAACATATTGAACATCTCAGAAAAAAATACTTTTGTCATCTGGACAACCTTGAACCAAGACTGGAACAGGGAGAAGGAGACAGAGCCGTCTTGAGGAGCAGAGTAAACCATTGGTGACACCTCACATGCTACTGGGACGACAAGTGCCAAAGACCTCAGCATGTACAGCCATTGTGAAGATTCAACAGTCCAATCCACAGAGGAACCAATGACGGCACCAGTAGTGTGTATGCATAGTGAGTGTGTTTGTGTGTCTCACTGTGTGAACTGTACACTTATTACAGGATTGTGTAGAAAATGAAAATATTCAGTGCTGCTTGATAAACAAATAGAATGTGATCTGAGAGTGAAGAGTAAACAGGTTATTTTTTATTTTTTATACATTGCTTTTTAAAATAAAGTGACCATCTAACAAAACAATGTCATCATAAGTTGAGATTCAACTCAATTATTTTTCATGCTTCTCAAAGAAAAATTTAAATACGATGTTTGTAAACCACTGCATGTGTAAAGTGTGGGGGGACATCCAAAACTATCATTGAGTGTATTTCAGTAATTTGTGTAGTGACTTATAAAACCACAATATTACATTAAATACTTTTTAATGAGAGTATAGCATCAAGTCAATGAAACTTGTGGGCTATTGATCTGGTCAGTTGTTAATCAGTTTCAGCTGCTTTGGTGCACTAGAGGGGCAACAATAAGACAACCCCCAAAACAGGTTTAACAGGTGGAGGGAGCCCACTGACATTTTTTCCTCCTGTTTTCCATGTATCCCCAAATGTTTTGTCACTCGTTTTGCATTTGGCTAGAGTCAGTGTCACTACTGAGGCGATACTTGGACCCTACAGAGGTTACACAGGTAGTCCAACTTCTCCAGGATAGAACATCAATATGTGCCATTGCCAGAAGGTTTGCTGTGTCTCCCACAACAATCTTAAGGGCATTGAGGAGATTGCAAGAGACAGACAGGCAGTTACTCTAGGAGAGCTGGACAGGGCCCCTCGTAGAAGGTCCTTAACCCATCAGCAGGACTGGAGGAACAGGATGAGCACTGGCAGAGAATACAAAATGACCTCCAGCAGGCAGGCCACTGGTGTGAATGTCTCTGACCTCTGACAAAAAGAAACAGACTTCATGAGGGTAACCTGAGGGCCCGACATCCTTTAGTGGGCCCTGTGGAGCTTGATTGGCATTTGCCATAGAACAACAGAATTGGCAGGTCCACCACTGGCGGGTGCCCTGTGCTTTTCACAGATGAGGGCAGGTTCACCCTGAGCACATGTGACAGACTTGAAATGTTCTGGAGAAGCTGTGGAGAACGTTATGCTGCCTGTAACATCGTTCAGCACAACCGGCTTAGTGGTGGGCCAGTGATGGTCAGTCTGGGGAGGCACATCCATGGAGGAACACACAGACCTCTACAGGATAGACAATGACACCTCAACTGCTTTTAGGTATCGGAATAAAATCCTTGGACCCATTGTCAGACCCTGTGTAGCTTATGTCATGTCCAGGGCAACCCTCATGCCTTAATTTACAGTATAATACAATAATTAGGTTATCTTAATTTTATAATAATATAATCTTACAGTATATCACAGCTCCAGCTGATTCAAAACTCATCTGCAAGAGTCCTGACACAAACCAACAACAGCGAGCACATCATAGCCATCCTGCTGCACCTTCACTACTCCCTGTGTCTTACAGGACTCAATATCAAATTCTGTTATTGACCTGCCCACTAAGGTCCTCTGATTCTGTGCCCCCCACTAACTGGCACTCTGTGGGTGACAGCAGGGCCTTCAGCTGTATATAGCGCCCTGACTGTGGACTGACCTCCCGACATTAATGACATCAGCTGACTCACTTCATTTGTTTTTAACTCATTTGTTTAGGAAGACATTAAACAGATCTGACATTCAGCCCCTCTGTCAGTTTACTCCCTCTGTCGGTTCAGGTACTCAGGGATTGAATTTTTATCACAATTTATGTTTATTTCTTTTACAATTTATGCATTATTGTATTTTATTCTATTTTAATGTTTTGTATATCCTGTATTTATCTTTATTTAGTGAAGATATTATTTGTAGCCAATGTTATATCAGTCCTGTTGTTCTTTTTGAACTACATGTTCAAAGGGTGCCATATAAATAAATTGTGTTCTTATTAGTATTTTTATTTTTTTTCTTTTGATGGCCCATTGTTTATAATAATAAGCGACAAAAACTAGAGCAGTTCTATATAAGGCATTTAATATATAGCATAATTCAGTGTAGAATATGTACTGCCGTTTTCTTCACATACATGTTTAAAAATATTAGATTGGCTTAAATGTTTATTCTAAATTAGTTTAGAACAATATTGCACACATGCATAATACATCTTAAAAAATGTAATCACTTTTATTATTAACATTTTACTAAACTCTAACGTAGTGTAAACATTATAATTATATTGTATACTTTGTTTCATGAATGTAAATGAAAAACTACGTAAATGTTAATAGCGTATTTCACAGAAACGATCCGCATTGTTTAGTTTGATGTATGACACTACGTGATGGCAGAAACCCTCTGAACGTCACAATGATTCGTATTATTTTGTTTCTGAATGGGTCCTTAACCCAACATTACTTTCCGGGCTTTGCCGAGACCTGCTGAAACCTTCGAAAAGTAATTTTACTAAGTCAGTCCTGAAACGAAGGTGACGCCACTTCCGGGTCTAAAACTGCGGGTCTAAAACTGTGGTGACGTATGGTGCTGTCGCTCTGCAAGTGAGATGTTACTCCGCGAGAGAGATGCACACACACACACACACACACACACACTCACAAGCACGCATGTGTGTGAGAGAGAGACACACACGCGCACAAGAGAAAGATAGAGACACACACACACACACACGAGAGAGAAGGCAGTTAAAGAATGCAGCTGGCTTGTTTTAAAAGAGACCGATTCGAGAATTGTTTTAAACTTGTATTTAATGAAGACTTTTTTTATTGGAATTTAACCTCCACTTCACTTCTGTTTACATCGTTCGGTTCGTAGCGTGCATTGTTGCAATGTTACTTTTCTTGGTTGTTTATTAAATTATGGATTTTTCAAATGTTCATTTTTTTCCCTGTGCTTAAAACTCAGAAAAAAAAAAGTGTTTTTAGTGAGCAGTTCGTAGCGCTATAGCGCAAACTCTTGCAATGTTAGTTTTCTTTGTTGTTCAAGGTTTTCTCAGTGTTATTCAATGTTTTTACATTTAGTTTACTATTACGCTGTGCATTCTATGGTATGATTAAATATTTTTGTGCTTAAAAATCTTTAAAAATATATATTTACATACAATTTGTACAGTCTGGAATGGATTAATTGTATTTACATACAATTCTATGGGGGAAATTACTTCGGGTCACGACTAAATTGGGTTACGACCATAGTTTTGGAACGAATTACGGCCGTGACCCGAGGTTCCACTGTGTTTATTAAATCTGATCTTTGTACTGTAAAATGTGCAAAGCACTAAAAATACAAAGTCAGAAGTGTAAAAAATAAAATGATACAAATAATAATAATGAATAATAAAAAAATGCTAATACTGTATACTGTATACTGTCAAAATAAGTTGTTTGCGTGGTATATCTTGAAGCACAGTGAAATACACAATCCAACGTCACAGTCAGGACAATAGTAGCATACTTCCTTGTGGATTTTCTTTCCAGACTGATCAGCTTTTGAACAGCACACTACACATGTTTGATTGACATGAACATCACTTTTGAATTCATCAGAGTCATTTTCATTTTCACTGTTCGTTTCAATTTCACTGCCTGAAGACAGATTCACATCATCATCACTACTTGTATCACTGTCAATAGCATGCAACACTTGGGCTACTGACAAACATTTCTAACAAAACCCCATCATGAAGCTAGGAGAACATGTGTTTACACCATTGCCTGGGTAACACTTGACCTGTTGCTTACGCAAGACACGGCTACATGGCTTCCTGAGCAGCGCGCAGCTTTAATGCTGTTGGCACTTTTACAGACCACATAATCCTCTGGTCTAATGCTTACGCAAGACATGTCTATACAGTTGCTCAAGTGACGCTCGAGACTAATGCTTTTAGCACTCTTTTTATAGCTTCAGTGACACTTGGGTCTAACACTAAGGAGAATAACAAGAACACTTCAGCTCTTAAATTAGCGTGTTGGTAGCAACAAAGCTGCATGTGTTTGAAATTGCATGGAAAGAGAGTGTTAAAAATATAGAAAGCTCTTTAAAGCTCGATTAGAATACTATTCTCAAATAATAGATAACAAGAATGATAATCAATGTATACTATTTAGAACAATTGCTAATTTAATAAATGTTAATTCAAAACTACTTTGCAAAATACTAACAAAAATTAGCAGTACAGACTTTATGAACTTCTCTAATGAGAAAATTGAAAATATAAGATCCCAGATATTAGCATCACAGTGCAAACCTGATACTAGCTTGACAAATCCTGTCTCACCTTGCACATACCACTTTAGAAATTTTAATCCTTTAACAGAACAAGAAGTTGTAACTTTAATTTCTTACATAAACCCCACTACTTCTTTTCTAAATCATGTGCCAACAAAACTAGTAAAAAACTCAATGGGTGTTCTGGCAGCACCTATTCTTGCTGTTATCAATAGCTCATTATTACTTAGCACAGTACCTGATGCACTAAAAGTGTCAGTTTTCAGACTATTACTTAAAAAGTCAGACCTAGACCCACATATACTTAATAACTATAGACCCAAACTTACCCTTTCTCTCTAAAATACCTGAAAAAGTAGTCGCCAACCAGCTTCAGTCTCACCTTGCACATCACAATTTATTAGAGAAATTGCAGTCTGGCTAGAGCACCAGTCATAGTACAGAAACAGCACTAACGCGTGTTATAAACGACATTCTGGTATCCTCTGATGAAGCAAATTCCAATGTACTTATATTGTATGATTTAAGCACAGCATTAGACACCATTGACATTTTTATTTTACTACACAGGCTGGAGAATAACATTGACAATCTGCTTTCCTGGTTATGTTCTTATTTATCAAATCGATTCCAATGTGTACAGAAATGTGCTGACAGGACTCCATCATTATAAACAGAATTTAAACATGGAGTCCAGCAAGGCTCAGTACTGGGCCCTTTACTGTGTTCACCTTACAACTCCACTTGGAACTTTCATTAGAAATTATAACAGTAATTTTCACTCTTATGCAGATGACGCCCAGTTATACCTTTCTTTTAAAAGAATAACATTTCTCCAAAGTTGTCCTTAATTACATGTGTTAGTGAGTTAAAGGAGTGGATGGATGAGGACTACTTGCCTTTCAACACAATTAAAACAGAAATGTTAATAGTTGGAGGGAATGATGCTGATCACAACAATATTTTGCCATTACTTAATTCATTTGGAATTACCATTAGTTTTTCTGAATCAGCCTGCAGTCTAGGTGTTATCATTGACAAAAACAAGTTGTTTAAAGTGCACATTATAAAACTATCCAAAACATATTTTTTCCATCTTAAAATGTTGGAAAATAAGCCATTTTTTAAATATGCAGGATACAGAGAGTTAATTCAGGCATTTATTTCTAGTAGGACTGACTACTGCAGTGTGGTATTCACTGGATGTTCAAACTGTTCTTTATACAGCCTCCAGTTAATCCAAAATGCTACTGCAAGAATTATTACAAGAACCAAAAAGTACAAACACATAACTCCATTTCTTAAATCCTTACCCTAGCTTCTGGTTAAGTTTAGAACAGATGTTAACATCCTCATTTTAATGTACATTAATATGTCAAGATGCCAGTCTGCTTATGAGTCCAAAAATTAATAAAATATCAGTGGGAGGTTGAGCTTTTAGTTACAGGGCTCCAAAGTGTTTGCCTGCTACTTTCAAGAGGTGTCCTTTCAGTGTCAGCCCAACAAAACTCACCAGTCCTGTCCACTTAACTCCTCCAACAAAACATCAAGTCGAGTGTTGAAGGTCCCTAAAGTCCTATTGCTTACCACACTACTTGGTCACTTATTCCATTTGTCTATGGTCCTCTGTGTATAGACAAAATTGCTAATGTTTGTGCAAAAATTTCCAATTGTCCCTGTGTTCTTGATGCATTCATTTTAAAGTCACAGTCTCGATCCACTGGATTAATTCTCTTCATAATTTTAAACACTTCAGTCATATGTCCTCTTAATCTTCTTCTGCTTAAACTGAAAACTCTCAGCTGTTAAAATCTTTACTCCCCTGTAGCTATGGAATGGCGCTTCTTGAATCCTGACCGATTAGGCTCAAGTAGTCTGTTCTGTAGATGAAAGGAACAGATTTGGTGAGAGACAGCACATTCAAGTGTTTTAGATAGAAAGGACAGGCGAAAGACTGGTGTGTAACTACTTGAGAGTGGGCTTCTTGAAGAGAGGAGTCAATAGTGCCAGTTTGAAAAGTTCCTGTGATGAATGAGGTGTTGACAATGAGTGTAACAACAGAAAGGAGTGCAGGAGGAGTGTGCAAGCCTAGTGCATAGAGCATCAGCATCAAGGCAAGAGGGCAGATTTAAGTAGAGGGTGTCAGTAGCAGCACTTGTGTCAAGAGAGGAGAAATGGTGGGAGAGAGGGAGCGGAGGTGATGACGAAAGAGAACAGTTGAAAGAATATGTGATGAGTCTGAGTCTCAGGGTTTATTGTGAGTGGTGAAATGACAAGGAGATAATAACGTGTAGCAGATTCATAGGTGAGGTAAAAACCGGAAGATCTAAAAATATATTGAGCAACCAAAGCACTGGGGCAAACCAAAACTCAAAGCCAAAAGTAAAGAATAGATTGAAATTAAAATGAACCTAGGACTTGGACAACTTGGAATTGAAACCAACCGGCAGTAAAAATTGTTATTTATCTTTTTGTTCAACTGAAGGATAATTTTGATTTGTGCCATGGATGTAGTTATTCCTGAACTTCTGATTATATCAGAAGCATAGCAAACACAGTCACGTGACTCATAATTTGCATTGTGTAAAATAAAAATAAATTCGTATTTTTTCCAAATTATTTACAAGCAAGTCAGAAAATGAAAAAAATTGTGTATTATGACAGAATGTCAATGGAAAAAAAGAAAGGAGGAGGTGGTCAGATGTATATAGTGGAGTGTCAGTTGTGTTTGTGGGTATGCAGTTCCATGAGAGAATCCATGGAGAGATCCAGCAGTTCATCAGCTTTGTGAGTTGGTGGGATGTGGGGCTTTGTCAGGCTTAACGAGGAAAGAAGAAAAAAGAAGTTAATTGAAGAAGGACTGCTGTATTGGATATTCAGGTAGAAATGGACTGCCATCATCTGGAATGGAGGAGACCATCACATTCAGCAAGCTGAGAAAGTTTTTTACCTGACCTGAGGGCTATAAAGAATAACAATGTTAATGGGATAGATGACAGTGATTGCATGGTGTTAAAAAGTGATATAGTTGCATACAGCACCCAGCGGTGTTAATCTCCAGTTCCAGTGGAACAACTAGTATGTAAGAAAAGAAATCCAGAGGAAAGAGCTGTTGGTGTTGCTGATTCCTTGATCTCCTGACATCCTGACTTCCTTTTATACAGTTTCAGTGCTTGCAATGCTTGTTCCATCTGAAGAACGTGGGTCCATTTCCCTGCTTTAGGCCAAAAACAAAAGATACTTGGGTACTTTTTCTTAGTTTCCCACTATTTGTGCTTGCTGCTCTTTAGAAGATGTCTGATTTCAAATAGGGTTTAGATGTTTCTGGGTCTACAGTCCTATTCTTGTTGTTTCTCAAATTCGTTATTGATTGGCCTACTCTCCTGTCCTATACTAAAGCACATATGCAAACTCTGTCTACAAAAACGCTGATTAGGAGTAATGACTGCACAGCCTTTCACTCTTCAATGGGGACTCACTAGGTTTGGCATGAAAAATATACAAATTTTCCTGGATATAACCCAGACCAAATGTCTGTCACCAAGAATAAACTAGACACATGAAGATAAATACACTCTGGTTATTTAATAACTCCCACCATGATGTCTCCCTTTCTGGGGCATCCCCCTTAGCCTGGTAAACCTATGGACAAGAAAGTGGCATTTTCCCTGCACTAGGTGCCATGTACTGTAATTACTTAATTACTCAATCTTTTAACAAAACTGGATTCAAAAGGCATGGTTACTTAAAATCCTGTTGACTAAACCAACTATTTTATTGTAGAAGGGTCCTGATGTTTCTCTATTCTCACTTTCAGATTCTTTATTACGATATATAGACCTGAGGAGAGTGCTCTTTCTTAATCAGTCCTCTAAAAATACAACCTGAGATGTTCCACCTTGGTTATGGATATTTCGATGTTCCTCACATTAATGTCTTCTTTTTTTGGATAACAAATAGTTAGCAGCCAAACTGAGAAGCTCCATAAGAGAGCTGTAATGAGAGAAGGTTCACTGAGCTCAGTGTAAGTCCAACCCATGGAGTCCTTTGATAACCACATTGACCGCACAAATAAATGTCAGCTTCTACTTCAAGCCACAGGGCTATCAGACTCCAGAGCACCATGGTCTGTGCTCTCTAAAGTCCTGTTGAAATTTTTTTTTATACATTTATTTATCATTTCTAATTTGAGTTTTGTTTGGGTTTTCTTCTGACTCTTGTTGATTTTGCATTTTTTCTTGCAGTTTTTCTACAGGATTTAATGAAAAATCATTCATAACCATGATGGAGTTGTGTCAAAAGTATGATGAAGTTAAAGGAGACAGCAGTCTGTATAAGTTTGTACAACTCTTTGGACCCTTGCCAAATGAAGTGGACTGCAAAGACACATCTTGGATTAATCAGATGGACTTCAGTTTTTTACAGAAGTATCTTAATAGGGATATACAACAACAGCACCTATACAGTGATACTTTACCAGCCCTGGATCAGTTAATCATCAGCACCCTCATCAACATTTCAAAGTAAGTTAAACCAAGAGCTGCCGGTGTGATATGAATGGTTTGAGCTGTAGCCCATTTACTCTTAATGCTGATCATTACAAACTGCCTACCTGATGAGGGGGTGTCAAGGGTAGAAAGGGCATCAAGATGATAAAACATAACTGAAAGGTCAGTGGTGGTCACTAATTAACTGACAACCCCTGTAAAAGGAGTAGCAGCAGCCGTGCTTTAAATGACCAACCAAACACCAGTTGGGGTCCTGTGAGCCACCACACGACACCTCAGCTCCTCGTATCTGATTGTCATTTCCATTGGTAGTTGATGGTCAGTATGTGTGAGGACAAGTCACTTTGTCATGGTGTTTGCTGATCGCGTGATGGAAGCTGCTGGTTATGACAGATACGCTGTTTGTAGTTCACCTTCATAGAGGCAGGGCTGAATAACACTTACAGGTGTCCACCTGAGTTCAGAACCTTGTGGAGATGGACATTGACTCTAATAGCTCTGATACACGTTATTTAAAAAACAAAGGAAAAATCAGAAACGTGGAGGAATGGCATCTGCATAAGAGAGGATTTAGGCTTCATGCAGAAGATGTGCCATATTAGTTAGGAGATTTGGGTTCAAGTAAAAAATATGTGACAATGTGTGACATTTGTAGTGTGCTGTACATCCCCAGAACACAGATGACCGTGTCATTATACAACTTTAGAGCAAAACAAAAAAATAAGTCTAAGTGAACTTATTATAGTGATGGGGGCCTTAAATCCTTACAAGTAACACAGCATAGAGTGCAGGAATTATAAATAATAATTAATGCTTCATTTTCATCTATGTTTTAAATGGTTAATCAATAGACTTGCAAATGTATTTTAACAAATTTTTATATTTACTGATCTATTTAGCTTGCATACACACACACATACAGCATTTCAGCTTGTACCTGTATTATATTATCCACTATATGAACTGTGACACAAGCCGTTTTGAAACAGAAATATCCAGAGACAAACTAACAAGTGACACTTGAGCAGCGGGCCGTAGTGTGCGCATAGCTGGTATGGAGTGGCGGTGCAGAGCTTTTCTTGGATGTAATTATGATGAGCCTGGAGTTCACGTTTGGTGTCAGTGCTAAAGAGTGACCATGACAGACTCACAGAGGCTCTAAGTAGACAATGGACTGTCGGTGTCTTTGTGCTTCACTCGTCAGGCAATTCCCACTTGCTGGTGTCCTCATACGAGGACCGCTGTCAGATAGGAAATGGGCTATAGAGAGACTCCTGGGGGATTAGGGGTACTCACCACAAGGGGTTTTGTTTTTCTTTATTATGAGTTTCTAACTTTTTCCATTAATAATTTATAATTAGTTAATTAAAATTGTGTATCCTAAAACAATGATAAAGTCAGTAATATAATTGCAGGTATTTCTTTACAGTCAGCAGAATCCTTTTTCACTTTTTATGAATTTCTGGCTGCTTGTTCTTTCTAATATAGAAGTTCTGACAGTCACTAGACACAATGGCCCTTTTGTATAGGTTTATTATTAAACGTGTTCTGTTCTTTTCATTTTGCTCATGTATTTAATGTCTCCTTCAAATAAGACTCAAGTGTCACTCTTTATGTTGCCTCAGGAGACAGAAAGTCACTCATTGACAGGCACATCCACATTTAGATTAGCAGCATCATGGTGGTACCAACAACTCTGTGGGGTCCACCTCAGTGTCGACTTGTAAACCATCAGAACAGTGAATATGCAGATTATGTATGCATGGACCGTAACCAATCACAGGCTTTCTAGTGGCAGGTCCGCTCTGATTGACATGTCTTACTTATTAGAACAATTCATATTTTAAACATGTCTTTAGTTGAAGGAAAAACAGTACGTGTAAGAAAATAACAAAACATATCAGCAGGTTCCTTGTTAGGTCTGCTCTGTTTTCATAAGGCACAGTTATGTTAAATAAAATTAATCCTTAATGTTTCCATAACACTATGTAACAAATTTTTATTTTTATTTTGTTCCTGGGTACAAAGTGTGTTTTCCTAACCCGTTATGCCTAAAAAAAATAGAAAATAGCTGTTGTTCCACAAAAACTTTGCTTTTGTGATCAGGACAATGATATTTTGAAATTTGTCTGTTTTTGAGAAAATTCTCGATTCGCATTCAACACTGAGTAGTCTTCTAGAATATTCTTGAACTGTTAGAATTGTCCAGAAGTTTCTAGAATGTTCCAGAATTATCTAGAACTTTCAAGAAGCTTTTAGAACTTTCTAGAATGTTTTCAGACTGTCCAATAGCAGTCATACAAGTATAGAAGCACAGGTGACTCGAACCAACATTTCGGTTTATGTTATTTTTTTGATTTGATTTATATGGCATCAAGAGGTTGCTTGCACCCAGCAGATGCATTTTGCTATGTCTGTGGACAATTTATAAAGACAAAAGCGAGAACGTATTCCGTGAAAGCATGTCGTAAGATGTGCGAGGCCTACAAGGCATACTTCGGCATGCCTGTCGGGGATCAAGACAAGCCCTGGGCACCTCATTTCACATGCGAATATTGCAAGAAAACTCTTGAAGGTTGGTACAGGGGAGAAAAGAGAGCCATGAAGTTTCCTATCTCGTGAATTTGGCGGGAACCGACTGACCACTCAAGCAACTGCTACTTCTGCATGGTGGATCCTACCAAACATTGCACTGGCAAGAATGCGCCACAAATTGTTTATCCAGACATTCCTTCTTCCATTGCCCCAGTACCACACTGCCCCGAGCTGCCCGTTCCCACTCATCTGAAGAGGGATCAGCCATCTTCAGGAGACAGCAACAAGTAAGACAGCGAGGAAGATATTGCAGATATCCTTGATGCTCATCTTGACAAATTCAAGGAGAAAATGGGAGCTTACTCAGAGGAGCAAGGCGAGCGCTTTCATCAGGATATACTGGACTTTGAACGTCGTTACCAAGGACAGTATAACGAAAACATGATGGGGGACTGCATTTGGGGGCTTCTTCGAGAAAGCGATTTGCAGTCGCAAATCTAGAACATCTACTCATTTCTGAACCTTTTTGAGTGGTTTTGACTGTCTTTGTCTATTTACCATGCAAGTGTTGTTCTTTATCAGACAGCAAAAATTCCCTTGTTTTGTCACTATAAATATTACATTTTCTGGGCTGTAGTTATAAAATCAAAGTTTGTGCTGAATGTAGTCGTTTTTCCATAGGCTTTAGACATAAGCAGTTGAAATATAACTCTTGGAAGCCAGGAACAAAAATTGTGTTACATAGTGATAGGGACCTGCAGGAGTCAAAGTAGTGTATCTGAGTTTGGAGTGTTTGAGGAGTGTTGGAGAAGTGAAAAGGAAGCATATCATACCAATTTATTAAATGAAAATTAAAACCACTGCCTTATTCTGAATAAAACAAAGAATGGAAGAAGAAAGTGGACAAAATTGACAAGAACCTCATATCCAGTGTCCAGGATGAGTGGATTCATGGAAATCTGGTCCTACAATGCTATGTGTTCAATCATTTTTGTGTTATTACTAAAACAAAATAGATTTATGAGCAGATCAGGACCCAACACAGTACAACTTCTTCTTGTGCTGCCAAAATCACATCTAGTACCATGAAAATCTAACACACCACAATTTGAACAGCTGCCAATCCACAGGAACTTAACAACACAAGAAATTTGACAAATGAGTGGAGGCCATTCAACCCTGTTCTCTAATGTGTTTATCTAATAGCTAAGCCGACCCAATATCTTGTCCAGATCCTTTATACTTCAACTACATGATTCAGTTGTTTGTTCCAGGATCCCAGGACTCTTGGCATAAAGAAGTGCTCCCTGTCTTCACTTCTAAATGCACAAGTTGGATGAGGTCTCCATGCCATCTCCTCTGCTCAGACTAAACAGGTTTAATTCTCAGAGTTCTCAGGTTACTTTCCTCTGCACAGCTTTAAGTGCTGCTCTGTCTGCATCAATGCACACCGATGTCAGTCAGATTTACTGTGGCCTCCACAGTCACGGACACCGTGTGACCTTCTACTTGCAGCTCTGCCATGTCGATGGTGTGATAGAACAGTCCAATGGCACATTCAGTGTGGTGATTGAGATGGCAGAAAGAAGAACCGGATGTGGCCACAATGTGACTGTTCTCATATTTGCAATATGATTGCAGTGTACGATGTTTGTTTAGCTAAATATGTTCAAGATGCAATGCCACTGAATTTTATTTATTTCACATTTTAGTTTTAAAGGAAAATCAATTAAAACATTCATGTCAAGGATAGGTTTAGTATCAAAAATAGTTTTTTACAATAATGGTATATGCACATCTGGAGATGACAAACGTGTAAAACAGCATATTCATGTCATTTTCTGAGAAAAAAAGTATACAGGGTTGGGCAAAAGTAGGTTTACAATGCAGGTTATGAATATAGCTTTATTAACACAATAGCTTTATTAACTTTATTAACTTAATACAATGTCACAATGGTACAGTGCACTCTGGCACAGTCTTGTAACTGCTCAAATTGCCAGCAGTCATTATTTACACATTCTTGTAGTCTACTTGTTACACTCAAGAACACTTTGGCACAGAGTTCTTTATTGTCATCAGTTTCTTGACATGCTACTCTTATGTAGTATATCATATCAACAAAAGTATGTGGTTGTTGTGAAAAAACGTTATCATTGACAACAGCCCAAAAAAAGAAGTCCACTGGGGTGAGGTCTGGTGATTGTGCTGGCCATTCCACTGGCCCTCGTCAATCTAACCACCTTTTGGGAAATTGTTCATCAAGAAACTCGGGCACTTCTATGGCATTGTGTGGAGGAGCTCCGTCTTGTTGAAAGAAGAAGTCATCATTATCGTCTTTTTTCATTCATAACCAATTTGAATAATTGTAAAAAGCGATATAGGTCATCCTCTAATAATACATTTTCAAATGTAAACCTTGCATTAGATGACTCAAAGATCTATGGGGAATGCACAACTCAAAAGAAGCTCTTTTTAATTTTCTAGGGCACTCCATAAATGCCAGAATTACTAACATGTCATTTTTTCTGGTTGTTAACACTCACCAGTCAAGCACTTTCTGGAGCATTACAGAAGGACCCAGTTTTGTTAAATTTACCTCATATTCTGTAAATTGTTTGTCTACTTGGTAGAGGTGTATCAAATTGCTCAGCCCATTTCTGTTGAACCTTGTCAGCATTCTCTGTATTCCAGTATTGTTTAAGTATCCACTTTCATTGATTGTTGGTTAAATTACCAGCCATCATCACCTAAAAGAAAAATCATAAGTAAAGAAATGAAATAATAACAGGAAGAAGAAGAAGAAATACTCACCCCAAAGAACCAGGCAGGATGAAGCTTGTCATATGGTTATATTATTTTTTGTGAAAGGGAGATGCTCACAGCTACTGGATTAGCAGAAGGCATACTCAGTGGACAAAAGGCTCAGCCCTTATTTATACACTTGGCTTACATAACTCATTCACTTTCAAGGCACCTTGATGACACAGTATAAGTTTTTACTGATTGGTTAAACCACAAATTTTCCATATTGCAGTCCAGGTACCTTGCTCACATAGTAGAAGGCTTCATTGATTGGTTAAATCACAAAAATCACACTGTGTCACATCTTGTACACCTTACCTACTGTATTATAATTGTTTAAAGTTCATCCACCTTAGAGAGTTCTTGAACTTTTGCCCTGGTGGTCTCCAATCATCCCTTGCACCCTGTGGCCATCCATTCTCCTAATTGTGAGCCTAGCTCCAACCTGAGCTTTGAACCCAGACAGGCGGGAATTAGGATGCTCCCGGCGGCTTTCAATCAGCCCTTTCACCCCATGCTCCGTTCTCCTATCCCTGAGCATAGCCCGAACCTGAACCGTTAATTTGACCCCCAATCACCCCTCACGTGGGGAGAACTGAGAGGCCTGCGCAAATCTCCAATTTTAGATATTTCTCTCCCTTTTCCTTGGGGATGTCGTTCCACTGGCTCCTCCAAGGGAGGCCTTGAGAACCCTGGCGGCAGACCTTCACCTCACCCTGCTCTGCTAAGTCTGAAGGGTGCCCTGGAAGTCTTCAAGTAGTCTGGGCCCAGCTGATATGTTCCTGCACACAACTACCAAAGGACATCAGCAATTGCAGGGCGGAAGTCTTAAGGGATTGAGACCAGTCACACCATGCCTGAGGGATTACTGAGATGCCTGGGCAAATCTTAGTTTGCTCTGGTAGCCCTCCAAAATGCAACTACAAGGTTGAGACTTAGAAATTTTTTTCACCCGCCACCACTGCTGACTCCCAGGCTGTAGTGGGGATCCTGCAGAACTCTGGCGGGTCTGAGCTCGCCCCACTGGATGAGAAACAATCAACGTCAGACATTTTCCACTCGGTACCTATGTCCTTCCCGATGTGACCCTCTCCCTCTTGTGATCGTTCCCAAGAGATCCCAAGGGACCATAACCAAATTCCTGGAAGCTGGTCAGCAGTCTTGTCACTGGCGGGGAAATCCTAGTGTTGGCTGAAGTCCGTTGAGAGTAACTCACGGGCTGATCCTTTGCCCTTTCTGGAAGTGTTTGTTCTGCTATTGGACCACCAGTGCCTGTCTCTAGGGGGCATAGCTCAATCACACCAGACAGGGCCTGATGTTTGGCTCAGTACACTCCCCAGAAGCCCGGTCTGAGCTTACACCCTCCAGGAGATTTTTGCCAATGAGCTTTTTTGGACATGCCAAAAATGACAAAGTCCCAAATAAATTAAAAATCCCACAGATGGAAGATTCCCCATTTCTACCTATGGTACATCTCGTGGAGTACACTGAGTTGGAAGAGAAAGAAGAGGGTCAAACTCTCTACGTCCCACAAGAGTGGCTTGCAGAGTTTTTCCCCCTCTATTCTCCTTTCCTTCCTCTCTTCCATCTTCCTGGCAAGGGGGAACACCTCAGACAGAGGAATCTTTTGTGGAAGGCTGGCAGGGCAATTGGAGTGGGACAGTCCTGGGTTGTCAGACAACTCATAGTGCAAGAGACGAATCAACACGATTGATGGGCACTCTGAGTCTGACAAGGGAGGGTCAGGCTGCTGTCCTCAGCCCAGCCTGACAAGGAGGCCAGGACCTGCCTACCGGAGTGACTCTTAGCCATCATCAGCACAGCCTGACAAGGGGGCCTGACTGCTTTCCTCAGCCCAACCCTAGAGGAGGGCCTGGTTGCTGTACTTAGTCTGGCCTGACAGGGGGTCTGACTGCTGTCCTCAGCTTGGCCTTACAGGGGGTTCCTGGACGCTGTCCTCTGGGATGGCTCAAGCCTCATTACAGGCCAAGTCTCTGGACCTCCCACTTTGGAGTTCCAATGACGGATGAACGGTGGCTTTGAGGGAGCCATGGGTTAGGGGTCAAGGGTTGGGGGGGTTGGTCCTTCCAGGGATTAGGCCAGAAGCAAGGCCTAGAGAGGCCCAAGTGGCAGGTACTATCCTCCTGGGCTCCCTGCCTGGGCCTCTCATCCTAAATGAGCCGGGACAGTCACCAGCTGCCTCCCCACTGTCGGCTGACAGGGACACCCGGGCGCATACCTGTCTGCTTCGGCGACACGGTTCACTGGCCCGGTGCAACTTCCCTCCCCACCCGGGATGGGGGAGACCGACTCCTGGCACCAGAGTCCCCTGCACCGACCTCCACATTGCTCTTTTTCCTTTTACCCAGGTCCACCCCCAAGACTACTATTGGCGGTGGAGCAGAGAAGGGGCTGGTCAGCAGTCAAGTGAAAGGGCATCAGACTGGCTCCCCCAGCCCGCCCCATGCACTACAGGTACAGGAGACTGCCTTCCCAGCATCAAGTGGGGGCCCAAGCCCTTCTGATTGAGGGTCTGGTGGTGTCCGTCATCGCACTGGGATCACGTCGGAGGAGCACCTGGACAATTCCGGAGCTCTGGACTGCAGCGCTTCCACCACACTTGTGAGGATAGTGAGCAATAATGCTGGTGGGTTGTGCACTGTGTAGAAGGCAAAAGAAAAATAAATTGTGTGTGCTTTTGGACATTGTGTGTCTCAGTGTCTGCCTGTGTCGAGGCTGATCTCTCCACTATATATATATTTATATATATACGATGGGGGACTCAACAATAACCGGAAATATTTTTAAAACGTGTTTAATTTAATTTTCTGTACAAACTACAATTAGTCTCCTTCAAAGTACTCTCCATTGGCGGAAATACACTTATCTAACTGTTTGTTCCATTGATCGAAACATTTTTTGGTGGTATTCAATCGACATTTCACCATTCTTAAAGCAGCCAAACCACTCGTAGACTTGGCTTTTACCCATAGCATCTTCTTTGTAAGCTTTTTTTAACATAACAATAGTTTCTGCAACACTTTTTTCAAGAAGAAAGCAAAATTTCACTGCCACGCGTTGCTCACGATAATCGGCCAACGTAAAAAAATGATGCTTGCACCACGTACTACGAGTACCAACCTAACAACAACAAAATTCCGGTTATATTTGGGTCCCCCCTCATATATATATATATATATATATATATATATATATACTTACATATAATATATACTTACATATAATAAAAAGAGCGACGCCCCAGTGCTGACCCTATATAAGACCATTTTTAGCGTCAGTCAATTCTGATAGAGCTCCTCGCACCATAACCTTCTGATTTATGTGTTTTAGCCAATTCTGCACCCATTTACAAACATCACCATGAACTCCCACTTCTTTTTGTTTGATGCCAATGTCTGGCACCTGTCCCACATTTACATGGAACATGTTTTTAAACTGTCCCACTGCTCCTCGACTGTCTCCACACTTAAAAGCTTATCTCAATCCATCCTTCTTAGACTTTGGTAGGGTAAATTTTGAGCAGATGTGGCAGAGTTAAGCAACATCATAATTACAGTGGAGTTTCCTTCATCAGAGGATATCAGAATGTCGTTTACAACCCGTGTTAGTGCCGTTTCTGTACTATGACCAGTGCGGAAACCAGACTGATATTTCTCAAATAAATTGTAATTGTAGGTCTGACTTTTTAAGTAATGGTTTAATGACTGACACTTTTAGTGTATGAGGTACTGTGCCATTCAATAATGAACTATTGATAATGTTTAGGATAGGCGCTGCAAGAACATCCATTGCACTTTTTACTAGTTTTGTTGGCACTGGATCAGGGAACAAGTATTGGGCTTCATTTTAGAAATTAAAGTTAAGACTTCCTGCTCAGTTACAGCATTAAAATTATTAAAGTGCTGAGTGCAATGTGAGACAGGGTCTGCTAAGCTAGTATTTGGTTTGTAGTGTGATGCAGAGATCTGGGATCTTATATTTTTAATTTTCTCATTAAAGAAGTTTATAAAGTCTGTACTGCTAATATCTGTTGGTATTTTGCACTGTTGATCTAAATTTCCATTTGTTAATTTAGCAACTGTTCTAAACAGTACCCGAAGATTTTTATTATTGCCATCTATTATTGTAGAATAGTATTCTGAGCGAGCTTTAAAGAGGGCTTTTTTATATTTATTAACACTCTCTGTCCATGCAATTTGAAAGACATGTAGCTTTTTTATTCTCCATCTGCGCTCCAGTTTCTGACACTCTAATTTAAGAGCTCGAGTGTTTTCATTAAACCAGGGAGAGTTTCTATGTGATTTGATCACTTTTGTTTTAAGTGGAGCCACTGTGTCCAGAGCATCTCTGAAGGTCACATTATAATTAATTTAAGGTTTGTATCAAGACTAAATTTACTGGATGCCCCACAACAGGGATTATGGGTAGCAGCTTCAGGATAGTAACAGGTGGGATAAAAAACAGCCTGTGATTTAAGATCACATGACTGCAGCCTGGATGGTGCTCTAATCAGTCAACCAGGCAGTTTTGCTGCCATATTTTGGGATAATACATAAGATCCCCTCCAGTGGATGAAGACCATCTCTTTTGAAAAATCCAGGCCTTTCCCAAAAATCATCCCAATTGTTCACAAACGCTATGCTTTTATTTGCACACCAAATTTCTAGCCAGCAGTGAAGGGAATGCAGTCTTAATACATAATTCTCCTGCCTTCTCACTCACTCACTCACGTTTGTCCGAAGCCGAATGCGCAGTCGCCTTCTGCGCATGTCCAAAGCCAAATGCGCAGTCACATTCTGCGAGCTGCCCGAAAAAAATTACGAGACTGACATCCAACCCCAACATCGTGGCAGGCGGCAGATTTACGGCCGCAAAAATTCAAAGAGAAAGGCGACTTCGATTAAAGCTCTAGAGGCCTGAAAGGCGATTTCGACTACAGCTCGAGGCCTAATTACGCATTCTGATTCAATTACGCATTCATTCAATACACCTATATCAGGTTTGTGGTGCTTATACTTATTACTATTCCATATTGTACTGGAACATTCATCATTCAATATTAAACTATAGGCCTGGAAAATTCATCAACTAACAGTACAAGCCTGTACTGTAATGAGTAAAGCGGACTACAATCATTACAAAACAACTTCTTCGTTACTTATCATTTGTTCTTCATACACTGCTGACACAAACTTGTGCCCGTTTCATCTTACGTTGTCGAAACAGGCTCTTTGTCTAGTCTGCTATAAATCACATCCCCTCTGTATAATCTTGGTAAGGAGCCAGATACAACTAAATTCTGACATTTTCTTTTAGCTTTGATGCATAGAGAGATGAAGTTCCTCTTAAATACCTCAGATTGCTGTGAATAAATATCATTAGTACCGACATACAACAATAAGGTAGATACTTCATCGTCGGTGACACGGTCCAATGCGGCCTCTATGCCAGAAATCTTGGCCCCTGCGAGGCACTTAACATGAACTGCTGCTTTAACACAGTTTGGAATTTTAACATTCCGCACTATAGAATTGCCAATTATGAGCACTTTCTTTTTCTCAGTTTCCACAGACGTGCTGCGGAGTGCTGAGAATCTGTTCTGGGTCCGAATTGGTGACCTGGGTGCTGGGGGACTAAATTTTGGCTTCTTAGACCCCCGTCTTACTGTTACCCACTAGCCCTGTGGCTGAATTGGTGCTGCTGACTTAGGCCGTGCACTGACTACAGTGGGACCTGGAGATACTGATGCCGAATCAGATGTAGCTGAATTGTCTAAACAAACCGAGTCGATCCAATTTTCGGTTTGCCTAATTGCTATCAGATTCCTAACGCGGTCCTCCAATTCACGTATTTTCCCGACCAACTCTAAATTAACTAAACACTTTTGGCAGGTGAAACTCTACACTGTCAGCCGGAAAACCTGAACTGTACATGCTGCAGGACACACAACATATAAATGTGCCCTCAACGGGCAGAGAGCAGATAGAACTTACATTTAGTGTTGATGTCATCGTCTCCACTTTTTTGTAGTAACTTTGGTGCTTCAGCGCTTTCCACGTTCAGCTGAATCACTAAGAGACCATCGGCTTTAAGTTTCCACCACCCGCTGAGCGATCGACTTTAATTTCTCATTGCCGGTTATTTCTCTTGGTCAGCTGCCTGCTTTACTTCAGTTGAACTTGCTCTGGTGTTTACGAAGGGCTACGTGCCTGTGGGAGACGCCGCCGCTCTGTGCTTCCGCTCGCTCGCTCCGCTCTGTGCTGCAATAGAGAAAGAGAGAGAGGTTAGTTCGTCCACCTTGTCAGTTCTGCTCCTCAGCCTGGCACCTAACTCTTTGAATTTGGATTGCAGAACTGACAGACTACCCTTATGTTATGTCATTTGTTCCATCAAGGACAATGACAACTGGATCCACCCCCGCTCTGGCCAAGAATCTATCCATCCTTCCAAGAAAGTCTTCTACCTGTTCACTTGAAAGGCAACACACTGTATGATTCTCTCTGTCTCTGGAGAACAAGTACATTTCAATCCTCCTAATGAATGTGTCCCCCCTCCCCCCCATAGCTCTTCATCCTTACCTCAGAGTTATCAGAACCACCATCCAGCTCCACCAGGTCCTGAAGCCCCCAGACAGCATGCACCTGCACCTCTTGCCTTGCATTTGTATCTCTCTGTCTCTGGAGCAAACCTGTGCTTCAATCCCCCTAATGATTGAGTCCCCAACTATCACTACTTCTCTGAACTGAATTGAATGAACCAAGCATTTGTCATTTACCAGGCTGTTATGTAGCCAGTAAGTATGGACCACACTGTGCACCTGTAAACATTAATGAGAACAGCAGAAATCTTTAGATGTCTGAGGAGGTAAAGATGTCTGTGGTCCTTCTTAATAACAGCCATAAAGTGCTGTGCTGTCATTTTATAAAAGTGACATGTCTGATTACGCAGTTGAGGATTCGTGTAGCATGTGGCAGCGTTCACTATCTTGAGATTTGTTTTTCTGCTGGATGAGGCCATTGTGTTCTAGTTTTTCATGGCCATCACCATGTTCTTTATGTTGGTGATGTTTGTTTCTAGTCTCATGAATGGATGTCACCATTGCTCCTGACTTCATTATGCACTCCTTATTTGAAATTGTAAAATGGCAAATGATTTATCTATAAATTCAGAAAATAAAAAAAAACATCTATTGTAGTTTTGTTAAGTAGGGATAAAATCTAAATGCTGCAAGGACTTGTTTTGTGCTCTATTTCATCTTCTCTTTGGTATTCTGATTTTACATTGCTTGTCATTGACTTTGTCTGTTCTGTGTGGTGTATTCTTTTTAGCAGAAGAAGCTAACATGCACTTCCAATAAGACTTTGTTGATAGGACACTTTACTTGTGTAAAATGGCTTAAATGATACAAATGTAATTTCTGTTCAATTTTTATTTTCTTCTGCTTTATTTGTGTTTAGGGAAGAGTCTTAATTGAAAATTGGTATGGATTGGTATTGACCTAGTCCTGCACAATATAATAAAACACATAATGAAGCTAAAATCTCAAAATAAAAAAGAAATGATAAAGAATAACACAATCAATGCACATTGAAACAAAATCACACAGACTGAGAAGAGAAAAAAATCGTAAAAAATGCCTTGAGCTGAGTCGTAGGGGCACTACTAGAAGGTGCCCACCTAATAAACAGTGGTAGACTGCTCTAAAGCTCAGGACTGCTGCTGAAAGCTGCCTTTAATTTACAATGAGAATGTGAAATATTACAAAATGAATGTTCTGATGATCACAAAGACCCAGAAACAGTCAGTGGAAATTCAGTGAGGTAACAGTGAGACAAACTGTTTCCTCTACCTCACCAGAAGCCAATGGAGAGTGGTCAGAACTGGCAGTATACTGACCTTCATCACAGTACCAGTGATATCCCATCAGCTGCACTCTGGACTAACTGTAACCAAGATAAAGCAGACTGGTTAACATCCAACTTTAGTGCAACACAATATGACTGCATATGACTGTACAGAAATGGAAGCCTGAATGGCTGTCTAAAAGTCCTTTAAACTCCTTGGCGTTAAATGCTAGTAATATTTGGGCTGAGAATTCTATGTAATTCCAGAGTCAGAATTTAGGTGATGGTTATGATCCGCTATTACAGTGTTAAGACTGAATCACTTTCTGCGGCATTCTGCTGCCATCTAGTGCATAAAATAACAACATGCGGCAAAAAAATAACCCATCAATATTCATGAGTGAGGCGGAGCCTTCAACTAAAGCACAATGACACATAATGAGAAGCTGTAAAGCCAGCTTTAGAGCACATTGAAAGCAAATCATTAGTTGAATGAAGTGACAGTGATGATAGTGTGCATTGGTTATGAGATGTTAACACAGATAGTGAAACTGATGTATGACACTGTATGATTGAACTGCCATGATATGCCTGGTGACTTTGATCACATAAAGCTGCAGTGGTGTACAAATAAGCATGTGGCAAAAAGGCAAAATGATTGTGATCACGTAGAAAGATTAGAAAGACGTTAGCCACCGAAGCACTGTTCAGTATGCAGCAACTGTCAAAGTGTGTGTCAGGGGAAATGTGGAAGTCACTTGCGCTGTGGTAGCCTGCAATAACACAAATGAAGATGTCAATCGTGCAGTTCAGGGACTGTCATTCTACTCTCTCATGTTCAAGAAACAGAAAAAAAAAATTACAAGAAACGTGCTCAGAGAAACAAACTCTTCTACTGTCCTGACTACAACATCAGCCTGTGTGTTGGTGACTCTTTTGAAACTTGTCACACAAAGTACACATACTAAATCTGTATCAGTACAGCACTGTTGGTATGTTCGTGTTTCTGTTACACATAATAACATTATTTCTTGTTGAAAACATTTGACTCAATTTCTGGGGTAAACATAATGCTAAGGGGGCTACAGGGAGAAAAGACTGGAAATGAGGTAGAGATAACAAAACCTGCTTCTGACAACTGACTTTATCTGACCTACAATTCGAGCTCTGAGTCAACAGTCAAGTTGTGTTTTACTCTCCTAAAGCCCCACTTGGAATTCTTTAACTTATCAGCTTTGCCAAACACAGTTTCCTCACTTTTGCTTTCATTTAACTCAGAAAGCTCTCTGTCATCCAGGCTTTGATCTTATCAAGAGACTCAACAAGGGACTCCATCACTGAACATCACTAAAAGGTACAGATGGATAAATGTGAATGTCTTCATAACAGTGGCACATCATATTGTGCTTCTTCTGATGTTTGATAAGGGAAATATATAAAGTGTGAACAGGATTCTGAGGAACTCCACATACCAATGAAGCAGCAGAGGAAAAGCAGAGGACCTCCCTGACATATGGCATAATATACTTTAAACATGATGTCTAGTTGCCAACCATAAGCATCAGGCATCTCAGCAAAATTAAAGGATCAACTCTATCAAAAGTTAAACACAAATCCAAAAATAGAAAGATGGTACATTTTCTTGAATCAATAATGAGGAGTAAGTCATTGATCACCTATAGAAGAACAGACTTTGTGCTCTGATATGCCATAAAACTCAAATTTACTCAACTTTGTGGCGCACAAATCAAAAGAGGTTATGCTTAAGGTATATAGCTCATTAGTGAGGCCTCATCTGGGGTACTTCATGCTGTTTTGTTCTCTGGGCTACAAAAAGGACATAGCAGCACTAGAGAAGGTCCAGAGAAGAGCAGCTAGGCTGATTATGGGGCTACAGGGGATGAGTTATGAGGAAAGATTAAAAGAGCTGAGCCTTTACAGTTTAAGCAAAAGAAGATTTAGAGGTGACATGACTGAAGTGTTTAAATTCTGATGAGAATTAGTCCAGTGGATCGAGACGGTGACTTTAAAATGAGTTTATCAAGAATACGGGAACACAGCTGTTAACTTGTGAAGGTAAATTTCACACATTAGGAAGAGAACCGCAGACACATTGAATAAGTGACCAATGTGGCAAAGGCGCTATACAGTGAACCCTCGTTTATCACGGTTAATCCGTTCCAGACTCTACCGCGATAAATGAATTTTCGTGAAGTAGGATTCTTTATTTATAAATCGAATATTTTTGCAGTTAGAGTATAGAAAACCTGTTTACGACCTTCTAAATACGTTTTTTTAACATTATTACAGCCCTCTAGACATGAAATAACACCCTTTAGTCACCATTACACTCGTATTACCCAATATATTAGACAAAATAAGAGAAAATAATACATATTAGATGTTACAAATATCACATTATTATTATTGTACTGTACATTTAATTACACACACACACCGTTCTTACACACAACCACTAACCTATGAATGCACAAGCTCAGTAGGAGAGTCTTCAGGTTGTAAGCTGGAGCGCTGATCGCACCCTCAGAGGACACAGACGCCCCTGGGAAAACCCCTGAAACAGCTGACAGTCTACCTTCACGTTGCTCCTTACCCTTCTTACTTGCGCTATAATGTGCGATAAACCTCTCACGCGGTACTCTGCTTACTTAAAAGTATTGTGCAGCGCCTCTCAGCTTTGGAATTGGTTGTTTTGTTTCTCTCTCTCTCAGACATTCTCTGCTCCTGGCAGAACTGTCATCTCTGACTTGTCATGGAGCACGTTGTTTAAACTTTTGAAAAAGAGACAAATGTTTGTTTGCAGTGCTTTGAATAAAGTTCTTTTTTTTCTACAACCTCCTGTGTCTCTGTGCAAATCTGTGACCCAAGCGTGACAAGGTGGTGCAGTATCTTCAGCAGGTGCGTCGTTGTCTTCTTCCGCTGAAGGAGTACTAGGAGTAGGCACTGGGTGTCTGGGTGCGCGGCTGAAGAACATCTTGATAGGCAGTTGCTGGCGCTGTCTTTTCATATGCGTGAGGAGGCTTTTGTAGGGTATTGCCATCTTTGATCATATCCAAGAGTTTCACCTTCTCCTGGATGGTAAGCATCTTTCTCCAGCACTTAGTTTCATTGTCAGAAGGCTTAGAAAAAGCAGCACGTTTAGGAGCCATCGTGGGGCTTAGGTAAAAGTTCTCAGAAAGCGCATGCGTAGTGACGTAAGCATGTATGAGAAAAAATCGAGATAGAGTGAAGCCGCGAAAGTCGAAGTGTGATATAGCAAGGGATCACTGTATAGGTGTCGACCCGACACAGACTGACAATGGAGGCACGTAAAAATGAAACAAAAAGATTTATTTTCTTCAGCTGGGGTCTACGTCTTCCCCGTGTCCCTCAGCCCTAACACAGTCCCAAAACACACAAAAGCACAAAGCAAAACACCACCACAAAACACTCTTCTTTCTCCTCCACTCCTCCAAGGCAGCTTCGTCCTCCTCCTCCCGACTCTGGCGCCCGGAGTGGTGACTGTCATCTCCTTTTATAGCCCACCAGGAAGTCCTGCAGGTGCTCATTGACCTACTTCCGGCTGCACCTCTGGGTGTGGCTGTGTTCCCACCCAGACGGGCTCATTAGGCCATGCAGCTCCCCCTGGTGGTGGCCACGGAGTCCAACAGGAATGAGCTCCGGTTTTCCAAAATATTGGCCCCGATGCAACCCAGGGGGGCTGCCACCAAGTGTTTTGGGGGATGTAATGTGCATCCCATGGCTGCCCCCCCAGATTCAGTGTCAAAGGGGCATCCCGACCGGGCATGGGTCCCGGCTATCTGCCACACCAAGTAGTGTGGTGAACTTTAGGGACCTTCAAAAATCGATTGGATGTTATTTTTGAGCAATTTGGTGGACAGGAATGTTGAGCTCTGTAGGGACGAATGGCATTTTCTTGTCAGAATGTTTTTAATGTTCTATTGAAACATGCAGTCATACAATTTTTTTTTGGTTATTTTACAGGAATTACAGGAAGTGTTACAGTAACATCCGTCAATACATTCAACAGAGCAGAAATGTCATACTTTCAGATAAGGAAGTCCTTCTATCCTGGAGGTGGAATGAAGTGACACAGAACGGTGTGATGGACTTTATAGAGTGCTCTTCAGCTCAGGTTGACATAATACTGGACACCATAGTCTACACAATGTATGATTCCATCTGCCGTGTATCTAACTGCTTAGATAAGATATCATCCATACGGTAAGTAATTCTGGACGTCTACAGTGAAGTCAGTGTTGGTCACTCATTCTTTTTATTCTCTTATTAAGTTAAACACATCCATCAAACCTGAACCTGTAATCGTCCATCTTGGTCTATTTGCTTTTAAACTTTTCTCTAACATCCCCAAATGGGAGTGGCACCAAGGTGTTGGGGGGAATGTACAGGTGGGTTCATCGAGGATTGTTTAAACTGGGGAATGGGTGTGACAGGGAGTTCAGGACAGGCCATGTTTAGAACTGTACATGAGGGGAAGAACAATGGTGTTAAAATAAATATGATAGAAATGTAAATTCTAAGCTAAATCTTACATGCAAAAGTAAAATGAGTAACACATTAAACATATCTTGTCTTTAGTATCAGAAATGAAACAAGTAATCTGGAGTTGTATATCCCTACAATTATGACATTATAGCAATAACAGATACTTGGTTAAGCAACAAAGATGGGGATGAGTAGAACATAGAGGGGTACACTTTAATTAAGAAGGACAGACAAAACAGAAAAGGAGTTGGGGTTGCTATTTATGACAAACAGAATTTAAATGCATCTCTTCTTCAGATGGACGATGAGCCCTTTTAAGTGTGATCTTGAACGTGACAATACAAAGAGGTTTTTCTGATCTTCATGTGGACACTGTTCAAATCAGAGATGTGTAGCATTGCCACATACATTTGTATGTGGTTTGTTTTTCTCTCTATGTAAAATCCTTTTGCTATTTGAGAATACGGAAGATAAGATAGGTGGGTTGGATAGAGAGGACCTTTTGGGAGGTGCGGGGCTGTCATTGAGATTTCCGGGAGTGCCATGGAAACAGATGCACTATTTAAAAAGGGGCGCGAAAAGGCAGGAAGAGAAGGAAGAAAGGATTCCGGATACGCTGAGGTTACCGTGAAAGGGATCGGAAGCAGTGTGAGCCATAAATCTTTTATTCTGGGATTGGCATGTCTAAGGAACTGAACCATGGGGAAATGGGAGAATCGGAAAAAGACTAAATCGAATGGATGGTGGGGAAAATTCTTGGATATATAATTTTATGCCTTGTATTTATTGTATATATTGGAAGTGGGGGAATTTGGGGGATTGTAGAAAATGTATTAATTACATTTTTTTGTTGCATCTTTTCTCAGTGTGTTTTAGTAAATATCGCTTTTATTATTATAAGTCATCTTTCTGCGCTGTGGGAAGGGGCTGAAGGCAGTTTGGGGTTGACCTGCAATCATCAGTATAATTTTTCACTGTAAACTTAGTGCAGTGTAGCAGATACAATCGTTACACATGAACAGATGAAACTATCCTCCATCTGTATTTGCCTGTATTTCAGTGTATGCCCCAACTCCATATGATAATACTTTTGTCGCTGATATTACAAAACTCATCTTTTCCTTTTCTGAATTCCAATTAATCATTGGTATGGAAGCAAATGCATTTGTCGACACTGTGCTTTATAAATCTTCCTCACTGATTAAACAGTGCATGCATACTTCCCAAATGTGTTATGGGCCTGCATTATTTATACTGTGCTATATAAATAAATGTTTTATCTTTGCCCTCGCTATCTGACCATCAGTGAGTTAATCTTCAGGTTTTTCTTCCCCTTCTGTCCTCCAGTCCCCCTCACTTTCATTTTAACACTTCTCTACTGCAAAATGCAGACTTCATTGAAAAAGCCTTTGATACACTTGAGGAGCCTGACGCTCTGAACAAACATTCAGTTCAGGATCCAACTTATGTTTGGTTGGCCATTAAGAGACATATTCCAGAGCTGACTATTGGTTTTGCATCCAGTTTATCTTGCATGGTACACAGTAGTATGGATGATTTTGAGAAACACCTGAATAATTTGGAAAATGCCCGTCCACATTTTTCTATCCACTACAAAATTACACAAACCAGACCTGAGTAAAATGTGAGTTAAATGACCTTCATGTCAGGTGTGCAGAGGTTAAATTTCATCTCACACACACCCGTTACTATCTCTCTGGTGTTAATCTGAGCAAGTTATTAGTACTTAGATTACGTGGATGTGACTCATTAGCCTTTATTTGCCAAGTTCAGTTGAAATCCGGTAACGTCACTAACCATCCCTTGGAAATTAATAAGACATTCTTTGACTTTTATTCTGAAATATTCACTTCCGGTGAACCCCCATGATCTTCAAAGAGGGAGCAGGCCTGTCATGGGATTCTATAATTAGAAACACACAACATTCTGTAACATACAGTAAAAGGAACAGAATTAGACCACTTACATCATACAAGGTGTCTTATCATCACTGGCTGCTTTCAGTTGCTAGCCAGACACAGGGCCACATGAAGCATACTGAATTAGAAGGATAGAAGGATAGGAAGCATACTGTGATAGATAGATGGATGGATGGATGGATGGATGGATGGATGGATGGATGGATGGATGGATGGATGGATGGATGGATGGATACTTTATTAATCCCAAGGGGAAATTCACATCATAAATACATTCATGTTAAATTACCTGTAAACTACGGTCAGCAAAAACACCTAAGTCATTAATGTCCAGCATCGTGTGATTGCTTTACCACATTCTGCCGACAGCCTAATATAGTCTGTTTGCATCCCATCTCAGCTGCCCCAGATAACCTGTAAACTCTTTTACATTATATAGTGAACTTTGCTAAATGTGCTTAATTACTTTTAAATATAAAATCAAAACTTCTCCACTAATACCACACTCTCTGCATCTAACCTACACTCTAACATAAATTTCTCCATTATACAATACAATGCAATATATTTTTATTTAGCCCAAAATCACACAAGAAGTGCCGCAATGGGCTTTAACAGGCCCTGCCTCTTGATGGCCCCCCAGCCTCGACTCTCTAAGAAGAAAAGAAAAGACCCTTGTAGGGAAAAAATGGAAGAAAACTCAGGAATGGCAGTTCAAAGAGAGACCCCTTTCCAGGTAGACTGGGCATGCAGTGGATGTCAAAAAGAAGGGGGTCAATACAATACAATACACAGAACAGAACAAATCCTCAATACAGTATAATAGTGCAATGGAAATATTACAAGTACATAGCAGAATTCAACAGTAGATGATATCACATAAAACGTTTTGGATTTATCCTGAAGACCTCAGCCATCAAGCTGCCTCCCCCTATTGGCCATTCTACAGCTGAGTCAGCACTGGGCCAGCCAATCCAAAGAAAGGAGCCCTCTACCTAACGATTTCTGCAATCCTCCATCAGAGATGATACAGTATCACAACTCCTGAAAGAACCGACACTGTGCTCCAGCTATCGTCCGTTGTCACTAATGAACTCAGACACTAAGCTATTAGCCCAAGTTTTGGCTCTCTGGATCTAATCTGTAATTCCAAAACTGATTCACTCCGATCAAACCGGCTTTGTAGCATCTCATACACAGCTGACAGCATGCACCAGCTTTTCTAGATTTTAAGTGTGGCTTCTTCATTCTCAACTAGACAGGGCTGTCCGTTATCTCCACTGCTTTTTATTATCTCGCTCGAGCCTCTAGCCATTGCCCTGAGTGCATTAGACACACCTACTTTGACTCATAACACAGTGCACAAGCTATCTTTATATGCTTACAATGTTCTTCTGTTTCTAGGAAATTACCATTCCGACGTTCCTCACATATCTATATATATAATTCACTAAGCCACCGCCAGAGCGGGCAAGACACCCATGAAAGCATGCAGGAAGGGGCGTGGATTCACTAAGCCGCCGACAAGTAAGACACCCATGGCGCATGCAGGAAGGAGCCATGCCCACCAACTCTAAGACCATTGGATACGACGACAACTCGCAGAGCCACGCCCACCAACTTGGACGCGACGCCTCGAAAAAAACGGCGTCATTTATGTTCGTCTGTGCTACAGTACACATGGACCTCTGAGCCACGTTGACTTTTCGGTTACGACGTATGACTGCGTGCACCATCGCAAACTGTTTTACACGCTACATACAGCAATTCGCATCTGCGACAAACATGCATCTTCTTAGATGGTCCTGCAGGAACACGGAAGACATTTCCCCACCCATGACCAGGCGGTGTGTATGCTTCAAGAACGAGGGTGGACGCGGCAGGACCATCTAAGAAGAGGCTGTGTATCGATATATATAATTCACTAAGCCGCCGCCAGAGCAAGCAAGACACCCATGAAAGCACGCGCCACTTTGAAAGCAGTCAACTCACAAAGCCCAGCCCACCAACTCACGCCCACCAACTCGAACACGCGTCTACCCACGCTCTCAAGGCATTCACGGTGCCTGCTCATGTGCCCGGACGAAACAACTCACTTTCGTCTTTGCTTCAGTACACATGCACCACTGAGCCACATTGACTTTTCATTATTCTTTTCGATTTCAGCTGCATTTCCATATATAATCCACCAAGTTGTCCGACCATGGGATACAAACGACAGAGCACCGCCCAAGAACTCGAACCACTAGAGAGACACGCCCACCAACTCTAAGAGCACCAACTCTAATACGCCTGCCCGCCTGACTGTTACCAGCATTCACCGCAATGTACTGGAGTGTAAAACCATCACAACTATCAGACACTGTCTATATCTAAGAAGATATATACTGTAGATACTCATTTTCCCCAGCACGCATCCACCCACGCTATCAAGGCATTCACAGTGCCTGCTCATGTGCTCGAACACAGCAACTCGCCACACACAAATTTTGTTTAATTTGACTCAACACGGGAAACCTCACCCTGCCCGGACACGGAAAGGAATGACAGATTGATAGCTCTTTCTCGATTCTGTGCGTGGTGTTGCATGGCCGTACTTAGTTGGTGGAACGATTAGTCTGGTTAATTCCGAAAACAAATGAGACTCCCTCCTGCTTAATAGTTACGCGATCGCCAAGCTGTAGGCGTCCAACTTCTTAGAGGGACAAGTGGCTTTCAGCCACGTGAGATTGAGCATTAACAGGTATGTGATGTCCGGTACTGCACGCGCGCCACACTGAATGGATCAACATGTGTCTACACGGTGCCGACAGGCGTGGGTAAGCCGTTGAACCCCATTCGTAATGGGCACCGGGGCTTGCAATTGTTCCCCACGAATGAGGAATACCCACTGAGTGCGGGTCATACGCTCCCTCTGAATACGTCCCTGCCCTGTATACGCACCCCACCCCCCTCCTACTACCATGGTCGGGTGACTTGGATTATATAGATAGATAGATAGATAGATAGATAGATAGATAGATAGATAGATAGATAGATAGATAGATAGATAGATAGATAGATAGATAGATAGATAGATAGATAGATAGATACTTTATTAATCCCAATGGGAAATTCACATTCTTCAGCAGCAGCATACTGATACAATAAATAATATTAAATTAAAGAATGATAATAATGCAGGTGAAAAACAGACAATAACGTTGTATAATGTTAAATGTTAACGTTTACCCCCCGGGTGGAATTAAAGAGTCGCATAGTTTGGGGGAGGAACGATCTCCTCAATCTGTTAGTGGAGCAGGATGGTGACAGCAGTCTATCGCTGAAGCTGTTCCTCTGTCTGGAGATGATACTATTTAGTGGATGCAGTGGATTCTCCATAATTGATAGGAGCCTGCTGAGCGCCCGTCGCTCTGCCACAGATGTTAAACTGTCCAGCTCCATGCCAACAATAGAGCCTGCCTTCCTCACCAGTTTGTCCAGGCGTCTTTCCTCTTAATGCTGCCTCCCCAGCACACCACCGCGTAGAAGAGGGCGCTCGCCAAAACTGTCTGATAGAACATCTGCAGCATCTTATTGCAGATGTTGAAGGACGCCAGCCTTCTAAGGAAGTATAACCGGCTCTGTCCTTTCTTGCACAGCGCATCAGTATTGGCAGTCCAGTCTAATTTATCATCCAGCTGCACTCCCAGATATTTATAGGTCTGCACCATCTGCACACAGTCACCTTTGATGATCACGGGTCTATGAGGGGTCTGGGCCTCCTAAAATCCACCACCAGCTCCTTGGTTTTGCTGGTGTTCAGGTGTAGGTGGTTTGAGTCGCACCATTTAACAAAGTAATTAATTAAGTCCCTATACTCCTCCTCCAGCCCATTCCTTATACAGCCCACGATAGCAGTGTCATCAGCGAACTTTTGCACGTGGCAGGACTCCGAGTTGTATTGGAAGTCCGATGTATATAGGCTGAACAGGACCAGAGAAAGTACAGTCCCCTGCGGCGCTCCTGTGTTGCTGACCACAATGTCAGACGTGCAGTTCCCAAGATGCACATACTGAGGTCTGTCTTTAAGAAAGTCCACGATCTATGCCACCAGATATGAATTTACTCCCATCTCTGTCAGCTTGTCCCTAAGGAGCAGAGGTTGGATTGTGTTGAAGGCGCTAGAGAAGTCTAGAAACATAATTCTTACAGCACCACTGCCTCTGTCCAAGTGGGAGAGGGATCGGTGTAGCATATAGATGATGGCATCCTCTGCTCCCACCTTCTCCTGATATGCAAACTGCAGAGGGTCAAGGGCGTGTTGAACCTGTGGCCTGAGGTGGTGAAGCAGCAGCCTCTCCATGGTCTTCATCACATGTGATGTCAGAGCAACAGGCCGAAAGTCATTCAGCTCACTAGGACGTGATACCTTTGGGACTGGGGTGATACAAGATGTTTTCCAAAGCCTCGGGACTCTCCCCTGTTCCAGGCTCAGGTTGAAGATGCGCTGTAGAGGACCCCCCAGCTGCGATGCACAGGCCTTCAGCAGTCGTGGCGATACTCCATCTGGACCCGCTGCTTTGCTGGCATGAAGTCTCCACAGCTCTCTGCTCACTTGCGCTGTTGTAATTATGGGTGGGGATGTCTTTCCTATGCTGGTATCAGCTGAAGGATGTGTGGAGGGTGCAGTACTCCGAGGTGAGAGTAAGAGTGGGTTAGGGTGGTCAAACCTGTTAAAGAAGTTGTTCATCTGGTTTGCTCTCTTCACGTCTCTCTCAATGGTGGTACCCCGCTTTGAGCTGCAGCCAGTGATGATCTTCATCCCATCCCACACTTCCTTCATGCTGTTATTCTGCAACTTCTGCTCCAGCTTTCTCCTGTACTGCTCCTTCGCCGCCCTGAGCTGGACTCAGAGTTCCTTCTGCACGCGCTTGAGCTCATGCTGATCACCGTCTTTAAAAGCCCTTTTCTTCTGGTTCAAAAGGCCCTTGATGTCACTTGTAATCCATGGCTTGTTGTTAGCATAGCAGCGTACAGCTCTTACTGGAACTACAATGTCCATACAGAAGTTGATGTAGTCAGTAGTGCAGTCAACAACTTCCTCAATGTTCTCACTATGAGATCCCTGCAGGATATCCCAGTCTGTAGTTCCAAAACATTCTCTCAGAGTATTCTCAGCCTCCGGGGTCCACTTCCTGAATGAGCGTGTGGTTGTAGGTAGGACTCTCACTTTTGGTTTATAGTGAGGCTGAAGCAGAACCAGGTTATGATCTGCTTTCCCAAGCGCAGGCAGCGGGGTGGCGCTGTATGCGTCTTTAACGTTTGCATACAGTAAATCAATAGTCTTATTTCCCCGGGTGTTACAGTCCACATACTGGGAGAATGCAGGTAATGTTTTGTCCAGCGTCACATGGTTAAAGTCTCCAGCGATTAGCACAAGCGCCTCAGGGTGCTGCGTTTGTAACTTAGCAACAGCAGAATGGATGATGTCACTCGCTGACTCCACGTCCGCCCGAGGAGGAATGTATACAATAACAACAATGACGTGTCCAAACTCTCTGGGCAAGTAATAGGGACGCAAACTTATGGCCAACAGTTCGATGTCCCTGCAGCAAGTGGAGATTTTGACGTTAACATGTCCAGAGTTACACCACCGTGTATTAACATAGAGAGCGAGTCCTCCTCCTTTGTGCTTCCCACAGGTACTTGCATCTCTGTCCGCTCTAACTGTGCTAAACCCGGGTAGCTCCACGTTGGCATCTGGGATGGTGTTTTTTAGCCAGGTTTCGCAAAAACACAACAAACTGCATTCTCTGTAGGTCCTGACATTTTTCACCAGTGCAGCCAGTTCGTCGATCTTATTTGAGATTGAGTTCACATTCCCCAGAATCACAGAAGGCACCGAAGGCTTGAAACACCACTTTCTCGCAAGCTGCTTCATTTTTAGCTTAGTGCCCGCTCTGCTGCCACGATACCGCCTTCTTACCTCGTCGGGTAAATAGGGAACCACACCGGCACTGGCATTTGAAGTTAGGGGCAGCAAGTCTTTGATAGGCTGCAATAAAATGATGAAAGAACAGGCGCATTTTTTGTGCAAGACTTAATATGCACAAGCGGTAACACTGCAAAAGCAGCCCAAACCTGAAAAGACAGCTGGCAAAAAGTGGCCGACAAATTAAACGCTTGTGCATTGTACTTACTGAACGGAGCGTTACGGATTTTGCAAATGTTCATTTTTTTCCCTCTGCTTAAAAAACATTAAAAAAGCGCCGTGATTATTTGGCGTAAACTACGCCATGGGTTGGTATGCACCGTGTAAAACAGTTTGTTTGTCGCAGATAATATAAGAATATTAATACTTCATTACATTGATATACCGGTGTTTTCAGTATTCAAAGCGCTATTCACTCAGGGAGGAACCGGGAAGCAAACCCAAAATCTTCCACAGTCTCCTTACTGTAAAGCAGCAACACTACCACTGCGCTACAAGGTAGGGAATGCAGTTAAAGAATTCACCACGCTCGATTTTATTTTCACTTCTGTTTGGACAACTGTGTCGTTCAGGAAGTGTTCACCCATCAATACATAATTATGCGGCGTATGCTACGCTGCGGGTTGGCTAGTTAACATTATTTCATACATACAAATCCTTACCAGGGTATAAAATCAACTGGAGTCAATTTGCACTTCTTCCTATATATCAAGCCTGTTAATCTCTCTCTTTTCCTTCCTTCCTTCCAGTTATTAACTCTTTCAAATACTTAGGAATCACCATTACTCTGTCCATTATTGATATTACTGTATATGGGAAAAATTCCACATCGTGTTTAATGAAGTAAATTAATCAATGCTATCCTTTAATACTCTCTCTCTCCTTTCAGACCTGTTTGGCAATCATTAAAATGAATATTATCCCTCATTTAAACTTATTCAGCTCAATGCTCTCTCTGTCTTCTTTTGGTCCCTGGTCAGATCAGCTATCAGCTCCTTTTTATGGAGCAGTATAAGACCTACTATCAAACACTCCTTTCTGATTCAAGCCAGGACCGGTGTAGGTATCTCCCTTCAAGATTTTGAAATGTACCATTGGACATGTTTTTCACCCATTATCTATGCGGACAACAATACAAATTTCCATACCGGATCGGTCGAGCCCCGGGTTAACAACGACCACCACCAGTACTATTAGCCAACAGGGTGCTGGTGGAAATTGGGCTACTGCTGGCCGAAGAAGAAGAAGGAGAAGAAGAGGAGGGAGACGTGCTCGGAGGCAGGAGGAGAGGAGGAAAGTAAAGAGAGTGGGACTGAGGGTAGTAACTTTGAATGTTGGCAGTATGACTGGTAAGGGGAGAGAGTTAGCCGATATGATGGAGAGAAGGAAGGTTGATATATTGTGTGTGCAAAAGACTAAATGGAAGGGGAGTAAGGCCAGATGGATTGGTGATGGATTCAAATTGTTCTATCATGGTGTGGATGGAAGGAGAAATGGAGTAGGAGTTATTCTGAAGGAACAGCATGTCAAGAGTGTTTAGGAGGTGAAAAGAGTGTCAGATAGAGTGATTATTATGAAGCTGGAAACACTGGTCAACAAGAATTTTGCTACTGGGATTCTTTCATCTGTACTTTAATAAATTTCACTTGCTGACTCCAAATCTGAAAAACGTTTTCGTCCAGCACGTCTCATTTTTTAGTTATGATGTCCCAGGTCTTGGACTACTAGGGTGACTGGACAGTAAAGGAGATGTGTTTCAGCATTTAAGAAATAAGTTTGGTCTCGAGAAAAGTGAAGCCAAAATTAAAGAAGGTGTTTTTGTTGGCCCTGAAATGCGTGAACTGATGCTTAACAAGGATATCAAAAGGAAATTGAAGCCCACTGAATCAGCACCCTCATTCATGCAGGTTGCCCAGAATATTCTTGACAGTCACAGAGCAGAGAATTATACTGAGCTTGTGGAGAATATGTTGAAAGTATATTAGCTTACGGGAGCCAGATTGTCACTGAAGATGCATTTTTTACATTCTCATCTCAACTTTTTTCCACCAAATCTAAGCGATGTCGGAGATGAGCATGGGGAAAGATTTCATCAAGATACAAAAGTGATGGAAAACTGATATTGTGAAAAATTCACTCACTGAGCATGATAGGTGATTACTGTTGGTTCTTGCAAAGAGAGACGGATGTGCAGTACAAGCACAAAAGCGAGTGCCTCCAATATTTCTGGGCAGGCTGACCTCACTTTTATATTGAGGTAAATTGACATAAATATATATTAACATGTCTCTGGTATCGTCTTCTGGTTTGTTTCCAGAATTAACACATCAAAACAATTTTGGTGGGACATAGTCCAAACTCCAGATATCATGTTGATATATTATATTGATATTCAAAAGTGCCAAAACATCAATGATGTGTATATCAAAAACCTGACGTTCTATCTTAATTCCAATTTCATATATGAAATCAGTGTAAAAAGCTTAATAAAGAGCTGCTCTGAAGTTCCCAGAAGCGAACAAAAAATATTTTTTGTAGACCAGTGAAATTGGAGATGTGATGGTGAATGTTGTTAGTGCATTTGCACCGCAAGTTGGGTGTGCAATGGGTGAAAAAGAAGATTTTTGAAGTGAGTTGGAGGAAGTGATGATCAGTGTACCCAAGGGACAGAAAGTGGTGATTGGAGCGGATTTCAATGGACATGTTGGTGAAGGGAACAGAGGAGATGAGGAGGTGATGGGTAGGTATGGTGTCAAGGAGAGGAATGAAGAAGGTCAGAGGATAGTGGATTTTGCCAAAAGGATGGACATGGCTGTGGTGAATACGTATTAAGAAGAGGGAGGAACATAGGGTGACGTACAAGAGTGGAGGAATAGATAGATAGATAGATAGATAGATAGATAGATAGATAGATAGATAGATAGATAGATAGATAGATAGATAGATAGATAGATAGATAGATAGATAGATAGATAGATAGATAGATAGATAGATAGATACTTTATTAATCCCGATGGGAAATTCACATTCTTCAGCAGCAGCATATTGATACAATAAATAATATTAAATTAAAGAATGATAATAATACAGGTGAAAAAAACAGACAATAACTATGTATAATGTTAAATATTAACGTTTACCCCCCCTGGTGGAATTAAAGAGTCGCATAGTTTGGGGGAGGAACGATCTCCTCAGTCTGTCTGTGGAGCAGGACAGTGACAGCAGTCTGTCGCTGAAGCTGCTCTTCTGTCTGGAGATGACATTATTTAGTGGATGCAGTGGATTCTCCATAATTGATAGGAGCCTGCTGAGCGCCCTTCGCTCTGCCACAGATGTTAAACTGTCCAGCTCCATGCCAACACTAGAGCCTGCCTTCCTCACCAGTTTGTCCAGGCGTGAGGCGTCTTTCCTCTTAATGCTGCCTCCCCAGCACACCACTGCGTAGAAGAGGGCGCTCGCCACAACTGTTTGATAGAACATCTGCAGCATCTTATTGCAGATGTTGAAGGAAGCCAGCCTTCTAAGGAAGTATAACCGGCTTTGTCCTTTCTTGCACAGCGCATCAGTATTGGCAGTCCAGTCTAATTTATCATCCAGCTGCACTCCCAGATATTTATAGGTCTGCACCATCTGCACACAGTCACCTTTGATGATCACTGGGTCTATGAGGGGTCTGGGCCTCCTAAAATCCACCACCAGCTCCTTGGTTTTGCTGGTGTTCAGGTGTAGGTGGTTTGAGTCGGACCATTTAACAAAGTCATTGATTAGGTCCCTATACTCCTCCTCCAGCCCATTCCTGATACAGCCCACGATAGCAGTGTCATCAGCGAACTTTTGCACATGGCAGGACTCCGAGTTGTATTGGAAGTCCGATGTATATAGGCTGAACAGGACCGGAGAAAGTACAGTCCCTTGTGGCGCTCCTGTGTTGCTGACCACAATGTCAGACGTGCAGTTCCCAAGACGCACATACTGAGGTCTGTCTTTAAGATAGTCCACGATCCATGCCACTAGGTATGAATCTAATCCCATCTCTGTCAGCTTGTCCCTAAGGAGCAGAGGTTGGATTGTGTTGAAGGCGCTAGAGAAGTCTAGAAACATAATTCTTACAGCACCACTGCCTCTGTCCAAGTGAGAGAGGGATCGGTGTAGCATATAGATGATGGCATCTTCCGCTCCCACCTTCTCCTGATATGCAAACTGCAGAGGGTCAAGGGCGTGTTGAACCTGTGGCCTAAGGTGGTGAAGCAGCAGCCTCTCCATGGTCTTCATCACATGTGATGTCAGAGCAACAGGCCGAAAGTCATTCAGCTCACTAGGACGTGATACCTTTGGGACTGGGGTGATACAAGATGTTTTCCAAAGCCTCGGGACTCTCCCCTGTTCCAGGCTCAGGTTGAAGATGCGCTGTAGAGGACCCCCCAGCTCCGATGCACAGACCTTCAGCAGTCGTGGCGATACTCCATCTGGACCCGCTGCTTTGCTGGCACGAAGTCTCCTCAGCTCTCTGCTCACTTGCGCTGTTGTTATTATGGGTGGGGATGTTTTGCTATGCTGGTATCAGCAGAAGGATGTGTGGAGGGTGCAGTACTCCGAGGTGAGAGTGAGAGTGGGTTAGGGTGGTCAAACCTGTTAAAAAAGTTGTTCATTTGGTTTGCTCTCTTCACATCTCTCTCAATGGTGGTACCCCGCTTCGAGCGGCAGCCAGTGATGATCTTCATCCCATCCCACACTTCCTTCATGCTGTTATTCTGCAACTTCTGCTCCAGCTTTCTCCTGTACTGCTCCTTCGCCGCCCTGAGTTGGACTCGGAGTTCCTTCTGCACGCGCTTGAGCTCATGCTGATCACCGTCTTTAAAAGCCCTTTTCTTCTGATTCAAAAGGCCCTTGATGTCACTTGTAATCCATGGTTTGTTGTTAGCATAGCAGCGTACTGTTCTTACTGGAACTACAATGTCCATACAGAAGTTGATGTAGTCAGTAGTGCAGTCAACAACTTCCTCAATGTTCACATTATGAGATCCCTGCAGGATATCCCAGTCTGTAGTTCCAAAACGTTCTCTCAGAGTATTCTCAGCCTCCAGGGTCCACTTCCTGAATGATCGTGTGGTTACAGGTAGGACTCTCACTTTTGGTTTATAGTGAGGCTGAAGCTGAACCAGGTTATGATCTCCTTTCCCAAGCGCAGGCAGCGGGGTGGCGCTGTATGCGTCTTTAACGTTTGCATACAGTAAATCAATAGTCTTATTTCCCCGGGTGTTACAGTCCACATACTGGGAGAATGCAGGCAATGTTTTGTCCAGCGTCACATGGTTAAAGTCTCCAGCGATTAGCACAAGCGCCTCAGGGTGCTGCGTTTGTAACTTAGCAACAGCGGAATGGATGATGTCACTCGCTGACTCCACGTCTGCCCGAGGAGGAATGTATACAATAACAACAATGACATGTCCAAACTCTCTGGGCAAATAGTAGGGACGTAAACTTACGGCCAACAGTTCGATATCCCTGTAGCAAGTGGAGATTTTGACGTTAACATGTCCAGAGTGACACCACCGTGTATTAACATAGAGAGCGAGTCCTCCTCCTTTGTGCTTCCCACAGGTACTTGCGTCTCTGTCCGCTCTAACTGTGCTAAACCCGGGTAGCTCCACATTGGCATCTGGGATGGTGTTATTTAGCCACGTTTCGCAGAAACACAACAAACTGCTTTCTCTGTAGGTCCTTACATTTTTCACCAGCGCAGCCAGTTCGTCGATCTTATTTGAGATTGAGTTTACATTCCCCAGAATCACAGAAGGCACCGAAGGCTTGAAACGCCACTTTCTCGCAAGCCGCTTCTTTTTTAGCTTAGTGCCGGCTCTGCTGCCACGATACCGCCTTCTTACCTCGTCGGGTAAATATGGAACCACACCGGCACTGGCATTTGTTCTCAGCGCCCGAAGTTGAGTACTTGAATAGGCGAGTCTCGGCGTGTTAAAATCCATGCCCACGTTGTAAAAGTAAGTGTGTCCAGGGAAGGAATCCACATAAAATAAAGTGGTAGGAGTGATCAATAAATAAAAATAGAAAAATAAAAGTAGAAAAGTACACATACATATACAGTCATACACGGAGCTGCTGAAAAGGCTGCCACTCACGGCGGCGCCGGATGCATATATGAATATGCACACAGGTAGATGACATCCTATGCAGAAGAGTTGATCTGAAGGAGATTGAAGACTGCAAAGTGGTTGCAGAGGAAAGTGTAGTTAGACAGCATAGGACGGTGGTCTGAAGGATGACATTGGAGATCAAGAAGAGGAAGAGAGTGAGGTAGAGCCAAGGATCAAATGGTGGAAGTTGAAAAAGGAAGACTGCAAGGTTGAGTTTAGGGAGGAGGTGAGACAGGCACATATATACAGTATATATACAGAGGAAGAGGATGGCAAAGAAGAGATGCAGAAAGTAGACAAGAGTAGAAGGTCATAAGGCGCAAGGTGAAGAGAGAGGTGGCGAAGGCCAAAGAAAAGGCATATTATGAGTTGTATTTGAGGTTTGACACTAAGGAGGGAGAAAAGGACCAGTGGGCTACACAGAGGGACCGAGCTGAGAAAGATGAGCAGCAGGTTAGGGAGATAAAGGATAAAGATGGAAACATACTCGCAAGCGAGGAGAGTGTGTTGAGCAGATGGAAAGAGTACTTTGAGAGGCTGATGAATGAAGAGAATAAGAGAGAGAAGAGGTTGGATGATGTGGAGATAGTGAACCAGGAAGTGCAACGGATTAAAAGGAGGAAGAAAGGACAGCTATGGAGAGGATGAAAAATGGAAAAGCCGTTGGTCCAGATGACATACCTATGGAAGCAAGGAGGTGTTTAGGAGAGATGGCAGTGGAGTTTTTAACCAGATTGTTTAATGAAATCTTTTAAAGTGAGTGGATGCCTGAGGAGTGGAGAAGAAGTGTACTGGTGCTGATATTTAAGAATAAGGGGGATGTGCAGGACTGTAGTAACTACAGGGGGATAAAACTGATGAGCCACAGCATGAAGTGATGGGAAAGAGTAGTGGAAGCTCAGTTAAGAATTGAGGTGATGATTAGTGAGCAGCAGGATGGTTTCATGCCAAGAAAAAGCACCACAGATGTGATGTTTACTCTGAGGGTGTTGATGGAGAAGTTTAGAGAAGGCCAGAAGGAGTTGCATTGCGTCTTTGTGGTCCTGGAGAAAGCAAATAACAGGGTGACTGAGAGGAGCTGTGGTATTGTGTGGTATTGGTGTGCTGGGGAGGCAGCATTAAGAAGAAAGACGCCTCACGCCTGGACAAACTGGTGAGGAAGGCAGGCTCTATTGTTGGCATGGAGCTGGACAGTTTAACATCTGTGGCAGAGCGACGGGTGCTCAGCAGGCTCCTATCAATTATGGGGAATCCACTGTATCCAAATAGTATCATCTCCAGACAGAGGAGCAGCTTCAGCGACAGAGTGCTGTCACTGTCCTGCTCCACTGACAGATTGAGGAGATCGTCCCTCCCCCAAACTATGCGACTCTTCAATTCCGTTAACATTTAACATTATACAAAGTTATTGTCTGGTTTTTACCTGCATTATTATCAATCTTTAATTTAATATTGTTTTTTGTATCAGCATGCTGCTGCTGGAGAATGTGAATTTCCCCTTGGGATTAATAAAGTATCTATCTATCTATCTATCTATCTATCTATCTATCTATCTATCTATCTATCTATCTATCTATCTATCTATCTATCTATCTATCTATCTATCTATCTATCTATCTATCTATCTATCTATCTATCTATCTATCTATTGTATGAGGAAGTCGGGAGTGGCAGAGAAGTACGTAAGAGTGGTACAGGATATTTACAAGGGAAGTGTGACTGTGGTGAGGTCTGCGGTAGGAGTGACGGAGGTGGGATTACATCAGGGATCGGCTCTGAGCCCTTTCTTATTTGCAATGGTGATGGGCAGGTTGACAGACGAGATTAGACAGGAGTCCCCTTGGACTGTGATGTTTGCTGATGACATTGTGATCTGTAGTGATAGTAGGGAGCAGGTGGAGGAGACCCTGGAGAGCTGGAGATATGCTCTAGAGAGGAGAGGAATGAAGGTCAGTAGGAACACCAAGACAGAATACATGTGTGTAAATGAGAGGGAGGTCAGTGGAATGGTGAGGATGAGGGGAGTAGAGTTGGCGAAGGTGGATGAGTTTAAATACTTGGGATCAACAGGACAGAGTAATGGGGATTGTGGAAGAGAGGTGAAGAAGAGAGTGCAGGCAGGGTGGAATGGGTGGAGAAGAGTGTCAGGAGTGATTTGTCACAGACGGGTATCAGCAAGAGTGAAAGGGAAGGTCTACAGGATGGTCGTGAGACCAGCTATGTTATATGGGTTGGAGACGATGGCACTGACCAGAAAGCAGGAGACAGAGCTGGAGGTAGCAGAGTTAAAGATGCTAAGATTTGCATTGGGTGTGATGATGATGAACAGGATTAGAAATGAGGACATTAGAGGGTGATCTCAAGTTGGACGGTTGGGAGACAAAGTCAGAGAGGCGAGATTGCGTTGGTTTGGACATGTGCAGAGGAGAGATGCGGAGTATATTTGGAGAAGGATGCTAAGGATAGAGCTGCGAGGGAAGAGGAAAAGAGGAAGGCCTAAATGAAGATTTATGGAAGTGGTGAGAGAGGACATGCAAGTGAAGGGTGTGACAGAACAAGAGGCAGAGGACAGAAAGAGATGGAAGAAGGTGATCTGCTGTGGCAACCCCTAATGGAAGCACGAAAGAAGAAGAAGAAGATCTCTATGGCTGAACCCCCCACTTTCCCCCTGTCCTGGCTACTTATATAAATGAACCTTGTTTCCCTTCACTCTCTACAACACCTACTATTTATCAGATTCTAAAACAAAAACACAGATGAATGTAATCATTTTAGAAATTATGTTCAGCCAGGCATGTGGGCCTCTGGTACTTGTAAGTGACCTGCATGTTGTCGGGGTGTGGGTCATCAAAATCTACATATGAGATGTCCTCTCCTTTTTTGTTTCCTTACTATTTGGTTTTGTCATCAATACAAAATTGATTACAAAAAGGAAAGCATTTGATTAAGTGCCACAAACTGAAAAATGTTGGAGATCAGGGTGATGTTTGTAGATGGGGGCAGAGTTGGCTCAGACATAGGAAGCAGATGGTGAAGATGCGAGGAACCTCATCCGAACTGGGTGATGTTAAGAGTGTTAAGATGTTAAGAGTGGTGACCAGCAGGGGTCAGTGGTTGGGCTGCTGCTATTTTTAATAGATATATATTATTTGGATAGGAATATAAGTAAGAAGCTGGTTAAGTCTGCAAATGATAACAAGCTAGATTGATTGGAAAATAATCTAAAATCCATTGTATAATCACAGAGGGACATGGACAGTATACTGGCTTCTTCAGATTTGTGGACAACAAAATTTAATGTAACTAAATGTAAAGTATTACGTGTAAAAATGTGAAGTTTGAATACACAATGGGAGGTCTAAAAATTGAAAGTGCACCTTATGAGAAAGATTTAGAAGTCGCAGTGGACTCGTCACTATCAAGAGTAAAAGTCACAGGAGGTTCTACTCAAGCTTTATAACATACTGGTGAGGCCTCATCATAAGTCCTGGTGCAGTTTTAGTCTTCAGGCTACAAGAAGGACATAACAGCACAAGAAAAGGTCCAGAGAAGAGCGACTAGGCTGATTCCAGGGCTACAAGGGGATGAGTTAGGAGGAAAGATTAAAAGAGCTGAGCCTGAAGGAGATGAAGAGGAGACCTGACTGTTGTGACCTGTTCTTGTCTAGACTGTTCTAATGTTCTAATTAGTCTTTTTGTGTTACAAACACCTTTCGTTTATGTCAGCATTCATCTTGAATTATCCCCTAAATTTTTCACACAGCATTCTCATGAGAATTAATAAATGTTATATTGTAAGATGAATGCAAACAGGAGATGCCTATGCAAATTTACCAGATATTGTGTGTTGTTGCTGTGGTGCTTGACATACTTTACAGATTTGAATTATTTGCTACCATCTCAGCTTTTACTGAGCTCATATGTGTGTCCATCATGTGTGTTGCTTGATGTTGTTTTGAAAATCCCCTCCACTTAGTTAAATGCTACCAGCCATCTTTCTCTAATATTACTTTAATATTGATGGTAGAAAGCCCATTGACGTTCAGTAATGAAGATATATGCAGTATTTCAAAACTCTATTCTTCTTTAAAAAAATGTTCACACCAGATTACTAAAAAGCAGCACTGGAAATGTGTCTTCTTCACCAAGAGCTTTAAGGAATAATGGGACTGAACAACTGACCTGATCTGTCCTCAGTCATGTGTGCAAATCATGGTGTAATTAAATTATAATCATACACTGCACACATTTGTCTCAATTCAGGGTTTCTAAAATGTGCCCAGGCCAAGACACATTAGTGACCAATGTCATCACACATCTGCTCCACTTGGTCATTGATTTTTAGGGCTGCACACCAAACTCACACCATTCTGAGAAAGACAGTAGTGGAACTACAGCTACTCTTAATCTGCTCACGGCAGTATTCTGAGTTCTCCTACATTTACAGAGAAAAGAACCCACAATTTTATAATAGAGAACAGTCAGCCTTTAGAGGATTTTGAGCACTAATTGGATGATTACAAGAATTTACAGATCCGATTGGTTACTTTGTTAACAACATCACTTTGATGTTTCACTATCTCCCATCTCCTGATACTTTTTATTAGACAATTCTCACCGTCTCCTTCTTGTGTCCACACACTTGTGGCCTCAGGGGGGCTATAAGCTACCCCTAGTGAACTTAGTGGTGGGATGGTGGTGGGGTCTGATGGAAGTCAGAGAAGGACACAGTAATTTACAACTTATTTAACATAAATGCATTTATATTTTCCTTTAGTTTATTTTCTAGGTTCACCTATTCAAATCACAGTTTTATTGATTGTAAAATCAGATACAAATCCAGAGATTTATGTTTAGACCCCAGAAGAGGGTTTGAGTTGACATTATTTTGTATATATTATATGTTTTAATTTAACGGCATTTAATGTTAATCAGAGGTTCGTGCTACTAAGGTTTCCACAGCAGTTTATTAATTCTCCCCTGTTAGGAAATGCTAAACTTTCCCCTGCGTTTTATTTTTCAGTGATGCATCAGTTTCACCACATCAATAAGCCAACCTGGGGGACACAGTAGTCTTTAACTGACACACTTTATCATTCAAATAATTCAGATACAATACAGTACTTTAGCATTTCTTCAGAGTGCAGACATTTTAATGGATGTCTGTTAACATGAGCCCAAGGTGCCAGGCTTTAGCTAAAGACACTTCTGGCTTTGCTGACATACAGAACATGGGCTTCATGCTAGCGACTTCCTTTATTTAGTGCTTGATTCAGAGTTGTGTGTTGTATAATCATGCAGATTTCATTTTATGTTCATCTTTTCATTGTAAGACTTATTTTTGGTTGCCACCAAATGGCTGTGTAGTACTTTTCACTTTTTTATTCTCAGTTGTGTGCACTTTACAGTACTGTAGTGTAATTGATGCAGACATGTGAATCAGCGGCAGATGGCAGGACAGTAAATTAAATATTTCACTATCAGCATTTTAAGTAACTGTTAGGATTAGGAGTCGTGAACAGGAAAAAGAGATTGAGACCTCCAAAGACCTCTGCCACAGGGCATGAACTTCACTGGTCTGTCCAGGACAGGCTAACCCAGAAACAGCCTGACTTTTCAGCTCCTTTGGTGGGCTTCAGGCCTTTTCAGGCCCAAAAATGGAGAACAGGCTTCAAAAATTCAAATAACTTTCAATGTCTCAAAATATATCAAAATGCATCTGAAGCAAAACAAAAACCCCAAAAAACCTTTGCCTTGAGAATCAAGTCCATACAAGATGTTAAGTTGTTTTTCCCATTTGTCTATTTTTTTGTCTATTGTTACACAACAACTTCTATCATTTGTTTTGGTTTTTGCCAAAATTGATCAAAAATTAATGTAATCATATAAACAAAAGAAAAAATGGCAAAAAGGACAAAATAAGGCAAGTGGATTTACATGAAAAGGCCACCCAAGGCAAATAAGGCCCACAATGAAATCCTAAGCCAAAAGCACAAACAGAAGCAAAAATCCTGAATCCAGAAAGAAAAGACAATACAATGAAACAGATCTCTCCAAACTTCATTGATAGACTGGGATCTGCTCCCAGCTTCGCCATATATATATCCTGAGGGCGGTCCTTTAGCGGTGACATCAGAGTGGCCCCACCTCCTGGGGTTTGACCCACAAAACAGAAGGAACGTAATAGAACACAGAAGCAGAATACATAGATACTAAATATACATTAACAAAAAATACTTTAAAACAACAGACACATAAACAATAATACTTTAAAATAAACAAAGAAGGAGACAATAGGAACAACTTAGAATCCTTTCAACATGAGATGCAGTGGATCAGACAGGGAGACAAACTCATGTACCGCAGGCTCAGGTTGAGTGTCAAAGGCAGACTCAGATAGCTCACTCACTCACTGACAATGAAAAACTGAAGAAAACTAAGAGACAAGGCAACAGAAGCAGGAGTTAGTGGATTCTTAATGATCGTGGCACACAGAGGTGTAGAATATCCAAAAAAGATTAAAGCCAAAACCAGAGTTGGTGGGTCAAAAGATTCTGCAAAAAAACAAAGAAATGGATGAGTCAGAAAAAAATGGAAGCAACTCAACTAAGAGTAGGTGGCTTAATTGTGATAACAACATGAGTAACAATAGTTGGGCCAATGGTGGAGACAGCTTGCCTGCTTGTTCGTTGTCTTAAAGTTTCAACAAAAAGTAATGGAGCAGACAGCACAATGGAAATAGTGGCACACCTGTGAGTATTGGCTTTCTGGCTACCTGGACAGACCTGACTATCAGTCCAAAGAGTACTGAATGTTGGTTTTACTCCTCTGTACCTTCGTGTCATCAAAATCATCATTCTGTTCTAAATCAGTAATTCTGTTCATAAACGATTATGCCAGCAAAGTTTTTGCCAAGTATTTCTTGTAATTTTTTTATAATTAGAAATAAGAACTTGAAGAGGAAGGTGATTGTTGAGGGCAATATAATAATCACAAAGAATAGCATCCACCTCCAGAAAAGCCTTTTACAAAATGTGTAGTTCATTTTGAACTGAGCTTCTTTTAATCTTATAGTGTTTATTTGTTTTTAAGTGGTTCATTCTAATATGATTAGGAGTCCTGAATGTAAGTGGTAAAGGTCTCCAAAATAAGCCACAAAACCATGTCAGGAACTTTACTGGTCTGCCCAGAGGAGGTTCACCCCAAGGAAGCCTGACTTCTTCTCAACAGGCAAACTGCAGGCCTGTCCAGGCCTCAAAATGGGAAACAGGCTTTTAAAATTTAAATAACTTGAAAGGTCCCCAAATATATCAAAATGCCTCTTAGGAGAAAGGAGAACCCTGAAAACCTTTGGCTTGAGAATGAAGTCCACAAAGAATCTAAAGAAGAATTTATTTATTTATCCAAAAAAGCAAAAAATGGCAAAAAGGGAAAAATAATAATAATAATAACACATTTTATTTATACAAGGCACCTTTCAGAGAACTCAAGGACACCGAACAAACAATAAATAAATAAATAAATAAATAAATAAATAAAAGACACAATTATAAACAACTTAAAACATCAGAAAATCTAAAAATTAAAACCAAACAAAACCATTATAATCAGGAGGAAAAAGAAAAAGCCATTTTAAACAGATGTGTTTTAAGTTTGCATTTGAAGGATGAATATGATTTGATGTTTCTAAGATCCGCAGGTAATGAATTCCAGAGCTTAGGAGCAGAACGGCTGAAAGCTCTGCTCCCCATGGTGGTTAGACGGGCAGGAGGGACAGTCAGATGGGTGGAGGAAGAGGATCTAAGGTTACGGGAGGGAATGGCAACATGAAGAAGGTCAGACAGATATGGAGGAGCGAGGTTATGGATGGCCTTAAATGTTAATAGCAGAATCTTAAAATCAGTACGAAACTTGATCGGGAGCCAATGAAGCTGCTGCAAGACCGGAGTAATATGATGAATAGATGGGGTTCAAGTGATGATACGTGCTGCAGAATTCTGGACTAACTGAAGCTTATGAAGAGATTTATTAGGGAGACCAAAGAGGAGTGAATTGCAGTAGTCCAGCCAGAGAATTAAGAATACCATTAAGACAAGTGTTATAATATGAGACCAGTTCTATGGGAGTGAATAAATTATAAAAGTCCATTTGGGAATCAATTCTAGAAGACAGCAAATTCAAGTTAATATTCTTAATGTTACGAAAGGCTATGAGACATGGAAGCTTAGGAACAGAAAAGGTAAGTTTGGCATTGAATGAAAGGAGAAAATGATCGGTTATAGTGAGTTCATCTGCTGTAAGATCAAAAGGAACAACACCAGAGCAGCAGATCAAGTCCAAGATATGTCCTTTACAATGGTTAGGAACATCAGTGTGCTGCTGGTATCCAAAACTCTCCAGGCAAGATAAAAAGTAGTGAGAAGAATATTGATATTGTCCAGATGTATATTAAAATCCCCCAGCAGAATTATATTTGGAGTAATTACAGATAAATGGGTAAGGAAGGTAGCAAGATCGTTCAAAAAATTGTTGTTTGACAAACCCCGGGGGGGTGCATTCATTAAGTTGTGAGAAGTCTTGAGGTTGCTGCCAAGTCTCAGTTAAACAGAGAAAGTCAAACTTACGGTCAATGAGGAGATCCTGAATGAGATGTCCCTTGCTCGTGAGTAAGCGGATGTTCAGTAGACCAAAGCTGACAATGTTGCTGTCGCATTTGACAGTGGTGTTAGTCGACCAAGCTAAGCTGGCCAACACGCTATGGTCAGCGTTCCTTAATGTGTTATGTGGAGGGAGCTGAAAATCAGACCAAAAAGAGTTAATTCCTTTCGAGGCGTCCATTCGGAATCTCCGGCGGGAACAACGGTGGATGTATCTCCGACGAGGGAGAAGTATGATGTCCGGGTCGAAATACAACACCGACAGCAGAGGCACAGACTGGAGAAGACGCAGTCGAAGAAGCTCAGCAGCTGGGTACTGGAGGAGGTGACAAAAGACTCCAAACAAACATTAACCAGGCGAATATCCTACCAGTCCACATTGTAGGCGAGGAGGCCACAGGCAGCTCAGACGTCCAGAGAATAAACTGGTAAATTTCAAACGAAATGGAGGTTAGGCTGAAGCTAAATGCATACACAGCATATACAGGCATGCAGAGATGTCAGCAAAAATGGCAAAAAATACCATCAAAATCACTAGTCTAGCAAAATCAATAGTCTAGTTACCAGCGAGCAGCAGCGACAAGTCCCGCCAGCGTTCACTCAAACCGGAAGGAAGGCCGAAGGACTTGTCCAAAAATTCAATCCAAGGTAAACAAGTCCAAATAAGAAATCTTAGAGTGAATCCAGAAAACAGAAGCAAATACCCGGAATGGAAAAATATGAACAACGCAAATGATAGAACAGAAGTGTCCGAATGTCAATGAGCCAATGAAGGTTCTGATGTCCATCCATCCATCCATTTTCCAACCCGCTGAATCCGAACACAGGGTCACGGGGGTCTGCTGGAGCCAATCCCAGCCAACACAGGGCACAAGGCAGGAACCAATCCCGGGCAGGGTGCCAACCCACCGCAGGGTTCTGATGTCAGCTTCAGAATATAAAGATGGCTGTCCTTCAGCAGTGACATCAATGTGGCCCCGCCTCTTTTGGTCCTACCCACGATAAAAGGAACACAAGAGAACACAGAAGCACAATTCATAAATACTAAATAATAAATAAATAGAACAATATTAGCAAAAATACATAAAAACAATAAGCAGCTGAAAACTAATATTTCAAAATAAAGAAAGAAGGCACAAATAAGGAAAGTCAACAGAAGTTGATAAACAAACCTTGACTGTAGCATAACAGTAAGGACACAGAATTAAGAAAAAAACAGTAGAAAGGCTATTTGATAAACCAGTTAAATTAGACCCAGTTGTGGGAGATTTCACACAAGAAAAGACGCAAAGGAAAAGCCAAAATATTAGTCATTTAAAGAACATCAGAGAGTATTGAGTGTTGGGAGAGACAGGGCCAGGCAGAGAGATGAGCAGAAGGAAATATAAAGAAGTGAAGTCAGTGATGGCCTAGAGACATGTGACAGTAACATCACTGCACACAGCACCACCCAGTGGGCGGTAAAAGTATAAATGGAGGTGGGCATAAGCTAAGGGTGTTTGAAAATGCCTGAGATCAATTCACAGTACTGAGGTTCAACAAGGCTTGCTTTTGAGGGCTATGTTAGGTTATACCTTTTATTGTATTTTGTAATTTATAATTAGAATTATATATTTTTTTGTAATTCTGCCAAAACATAACTTTTTGGTGCCAAAGCTTTTAGGGTCCATTCTGTTGATGGATCTGAGTTGAGTAGATGATCAAGCAGCCCTCACATAAGCTAGAGGTGTAGATTCCACAGAATGGTAAAAAAATCTATAATATAACATTATATTTTTGCAAGAATATCACTTCTGGGAAGGCTCCTTGTACCAGTACTGACTGAGTGTTTGCATTCTTAGGGCTCATTCATACTTCACGCTCAGAACACGTACGCGCACACATCATGGCTGCCATGCGTTTCCAGTGTTCATTTGATGCGTCCTCTGAGCAGGGGCCTCATGTATAAACGGTGCATACACACAAAAATTTTGTGTACTCCCATTTCCACGCTTAAATCACGATGTATACAACCTAAACTTGGCGTAAAGCCACTCACATTTTCACGGTAGCTCAATCCCTGGCATACGCAAGTTCTCCTCTCGGTTTTGCAAACTGGCTATACCCAGCGTCAAAGCAGTGCTTTTGTTCCAGTGTGGTTGCCCTTTGTTTTTTAGATCCACATCCCTGACTTGGCTTTATAAATACACTGAAATTAACTACATATTGTTTATTAGTTTAAGGCATCTGATTGTAATTAACCTGTAACAATATAATGGTCCACAGAATGGTCAAACTATTCTAAATACCATAGCTGCTTTAGCGTTGTTACTCACTGCACCTTCTTCTTCCTCTTCTTCTTCTTTCAGCTGCTCCCATTAGGGGTGGCCACATCAGATCATCTTTTTCCATATTACTCTCACTGCACTACTTGGAGTATTTATATCACTGTATTTGAGTGTGGAATCACAGCTCTACAGCAGTGGATCAGAAAGAGAATTATCGGTATACGGAATCATGCACACGCTGCCTCAGCCATGCTGTCTATTGAACTGCTCTCACACGACAAATGCTTCAGAGCCTTTCCTGTACGGACCTTGCGGTTCAGAAACAGTTTCATCCCAAGAACTCTAAACGCACTCAATCAGTCCATCAACTTCTCCTGGTAGAACTGTTTGTACTTATAAGTACAATCACCTCACTGTAAACTTGTGATGCAGTTATAATATTGCACAACCTGAGACACTTTAGCGCGTATTTACATATGATGATGATGATATCATTTTTAAGATGAAATGCAGCAAAATATGTTTATTACATTATACAAATAAAATGTTAACATCATTTAAATAATCTATATTTTGAATAATTAAGCAGGACACGGTGTCACAGCGCTAATGACGAGCTGGCACCCCGTTCAGGGATTGTTCCTGCCTCGCGCTGTATTCTTTCTGGGGCTGGCGTGACACTGGAAGGATAGCTGGATAGAATAATTAAACACGTACTACGAAGATATTTTACTGTTCCTTATAAGTTTTGAAGAATCAGCTTTCTCAGCTTACAGATGGCTTAATGTCTATTACAGAGCTGATCGTGTGGCAATTGGGTACTTGGAGAAAGAAAAGTAAGGACAGGAATTGTTAGTATGTTTGAAAGAGACAGTACTGCTGCAATAAATAATTTCATCGAAGGGCGCGCAGCAAGCATCTTGCGGGAGGCTGGAACAATCTCTGGATGGGGCGCCAGTTCGTCAATATCACTGCGTCACCGTGTCCCCATGTTTAAACCATGCTTTAATTGATATGATATGAATACTGAAATGATATCAAGTATACATCTCAGTATTTAAATTATTCAGAGAGCTGTAATATCATGAATGTAATGGATTCTGTGTCCTGTCGGAGGAAGAGAAAGCCCGTTTAAGAAGCACGTAGTGAGTCACACACATGGAGCACATAGAAGAACAAATACAAAACAAAGCATTTAACATTTAACGACGCGTGCGCGAGTTGCAGTACCAGCAAAAAGTCGGGGGGCACAGTGTGATCAAGTCTGTTTACTATCGACATGTGACAGAAAGCTGCTTTGAGGATCCTATGAGATCGATGTGTGCGTTTCGATGTGTGATGAATTGTTCAATGTGGTGAGGCAAAATGCCGACATACAAATTCTTTTGTGGTGCTTTTATATTCAAGCGTCGCATATTCCCGATACATTTTGAAAGTTTAACTTTTGTGCTGTCTTTTTTTTCTGGGGCTTCCTCCTGACCTGACAACAGCAGCAAACAGCAATAGATCACCACACAGAACACATTAAATGTTTGATATTCCAGCTCTCTGCACATTTAGAATCCTAAGATTTATACTTAATATCACTTTCATGATGAAATGCATTAAAGTATGACAGTTAAGACTGATACGGAGAGAGCTGAAATTTAAGATTCAAGAGGGGAAAGACTGCTACAGGAGGAAGCTGGAAAGCAAACTCCAAGTAAACAACGCCAGGGAGGTGTGGAATGGAATGAGGGCCATTACTGGCCTGAAACAAAAGAGAGGTGTTTGGATGGATGGGGACGTTGAATGTGCAAACGACTTAAACTTGCACTTTAATAGGTTTGACCCCCTTCTGTCCCCTACCTCCACACCCGGCACTTCTCACCTTCTCCTTTCTCCTCCTCCCTCTCCCGACCACACAGCCTGCCTCTCTCTGTCCCTTTCAGCAGATGACATCAGAAGGGAACTGTGTAGACTCCATCCCAGCAAAGCTGCGGGCACCCATCAGTCCCAGGGCCCTCAGGTGCTGTGCTGCCCAGCTGTGTGGAGTGCTACATTTGATCTATAACATGAGTCTGAAACTGCAGAGAGTCCCGTCGCTCTGGAAGACAGCATGTTTGGTTCCTGTCCTTAAAAAGATCCATCCATCGACCCCCAATGACTATAGGCCAGTGGCTCTGACTTCACATGTCATGAAAACACTGGAGAGACTCATACTGAAACATCTGCGTCTGCGGGTGGAGCCCTGGTTGGACCCCCTACAGTTCGCTTACCGGCCGCGTATCGGTGTATAGGACGCCATCATCTACCTGCTGAACCAGGCTCATTCTCATCTGGATATTGTTGGGAACACTGTGAGGGTCAAGTTTTTTGACTTCTCCAGTGCTTTTAACACAATCAGACCATCACTGCTTGGGAATAAGCTCACTGAAATGCAGGTAGACGCCCCACTTGTAGCCTGGATTACGGACTATCTAAACAATCGACCACAGCATGTCCAACTGAAGAGCTGCCGCTCTGAAAGCATCATGAGCAACACGGGGGCACTGCAGGGAACTGTCCTATCACCTTTCCTCTTCACCATCTACGCGTCTGACTTCAGGTACAGGTCTCAGTCATGTCACCTGCAGAAATTCTCTGATGACTCTGTCGTTGTGGCCTGTATCAGGGATGGTCAGGAAGAGGAATATAGGGGTGTGGTGGAAAGCTTTGTTGGGTGGTGTGAGCAGAATCATTTACAGCTAAACATAACAAAGGCAAAGGAACTGGTGGTGGACTTTAGGAAGCGGGCTCTTTCTCCCACCCCTGTCACTATCAGAGTAACGAAGATTGAATTAGTTGAGGACTATAGGTACCTGGGAGTACACATTGACAGTAAACTTGACTGGTCCAAGAACACAGACACTGTGCTCAAGAAAGGGAATAGCCGGCTCAACCTAATGAGGAGGCTTAAGTCGTTTAATGTATGCAGGAAAATGAAGACAATGTTTTATCACTCTGTGGTGGAGAGTGTGGTGTTTTTTGCAGCTGTGAGCTGGGGCAGTGCGGTGAAGACAGCTGATCACAACAGGCTGAACAAGCTGATTAATAAGGCTGGTTCTGTCCTAGGCGTCAAATTAGAAGATCTGAAGGAGGTGTCCGAGAGGAGAATGTTGAAAAAGCTCCTCAGTATCACGGACAACCCCTCTCACCCCATGCACACCTCCTTGAGGAACCATCAGAACACACACAGCAAAAGACTCATTGCCCCCAAATGCAGAACCGAACGCCACAGGAGATCTTTTCTACCTGTGGCAATAAGGCTTTATAACTCCTCTTCATTCTGTAGGTGATCTTTTCCAGCCTTTATGGCGGTATGTTAGTCCCATCCTGTCATCACAAGCAGCTAGCTCATTTTACTCAGGCACAAGTACTAAGTCACTTTTTATAACCTACACTAATTATCTGCATTTAATAATAATCTGTTATATTTTTGTATATTTGCAGAATTGTTATATGCTGTCATATGGCGTCGTATTTTTGTACATTTGCATAACTGTCTTATTTTTGTATATTTGCACAATTATTATTTTTCATTATACTATCTTTATTTCTCTTGTTGCACTGAACATGCCAAAGACATAAGAATTTCCCTCGGGATGAATAAAGCTCTTATCTTATCTTATGTTACATTTTTCAGATAAATCGTTAATTTCATTTAAATAATAAATACTATTAATAATTACACACATGGGGGTGACACGGCGGCGGAGCGGTAGCACTGCTGTCTCTCAGGGAGTCACGTCACTGATATTCCCTGCCTGCACTTTTTTTTTTTTTTTTTGTTCTTTATTTTGCCTTATACAATTTCTTGTATTAGGAATTTGTTAGTTTTCGCATACCCCTTGGGGTCAGAGCGCAGGGTCAGCCATTGTACAGCGCCCCTGGAGCAATTACAGGTTAAGGGCCTTGCTCAAGGGCCCAGCAGAGCAGTGGCCTTTTTTTTGGCAGTGACGGGGATTCGAACCGGCAACCTTCGGGATACCAGCGCAGATCCTTAGCCTCAGAGCCACCACTCCGCCCGACAACTTTCCATGTTTTCCTGCTGGGTTTCCTCATTGTGCTCCGGTTTCCTTCCAATGATATGCAGATTTGGTGACACTAAAATGACGCCAGTGTGTGTGTGTGTGTGTGTGTGTGCTTGTATTCACCTTGCAATGAGCTGATGTCCCATCCAGGGATTGTTTCTGCCTCGTGCCCAATGCTTGCTGAAATTAGCACATCCCTGGATTGATGGATTTAAGCATTAAACACCCTTTTCAGAGATATTGCAGTAAGGTGTCATCAGAGTTTAATGGCTGTTCCAGGCAATTCACAACACAGCGAAGCCGAACCTGTTCTCACTGTAATAATATCTCGCACTGCCACCTGGTGGATTCTTCCAGATTTACATAAAGTACGCATGCAAGTATAAAAAGTACAACGCTTGCGTAGCAGAAGTGTCTGCTGAAGCATGCTTCGTGTCTGGTGAAGTATAAACCTGGCCTTATAAAGCAACCTCTACAGAACATAATGATGAAGAATGAATACGATTTTCACAAATCCATCCTTTTCCATGCATGTTCTTTTCTTTGGCTTTGTTTTTTCGGTTGCTAATTCATGTTGTCAACAACGGCTAAATACAAAAAATGTTGAAATAAAGGTTTAAATGCGTGACAACTGCTGTTTGTTCTCCTTGATGCAGAAAGAAAATACAACCAATAAACAAAGAGCCCTTTCAGACCTAGACTGTCAGATTGTCATAAGAATAAGAATAATAAGGATTTAGCCATTTATTTGTGGATCGAGCACGGCTGACCTTAATCATTGTGAAGCCTCATGTGAGGTTCTGATGGGGCCCCGACTGACAAAATGCAAACCACAACTCCACCCGTCTCAGTCAATATTTTACATTCATATTCCAACCAACATACAAAACAGATTAATAACTGAACATCATTTTAATGTAAAAATGGAATCAATAAATATTGGAGTTTACTTTCATACTGTTGAGTACTTCACAAAAATGGAAAAATGCTATAAATATAAATATACAAACAACACTTCAGGTATACACACAAATAAAGAGAATCAATGAAGAAGAGATAATGATTACACGTAATAAACTGTATGTATGTAAAGTATGTAAAGTGATTATATGTAATCAAATAAAATGGTCAATGTCTTTTTAAAAGCCACTAACAGCTCACCTCACCACACCGGCCTTCTGTGATGTCATCAGTGCTCCTTCTCTTTCTTTCTCATTTTCTCTAACCAGAAAGCTGAAAGGAATGGAGGCAGGGTGCTGGTCAGCTTCAAGGCTGTCATGGCTGAAGTGTTGAGGCAGAGGGTTTGTGCTGCCAGCTCCAGATATCAGCAGATACACTGAGGAGTTTCCCTGTCTTCATGTGAATTCACAATAAACTCAACAGTAAGAAAAAGAATTGTCTGTTTAGGAAACGTCTGGAAAGTGTGCATTCAGTGTAACATGTCGAAGTGTCTCTACTGAGGTTTGGGGTTTGGCTTGCACATGCTTATGTCTTTGAATCCGCACACATATACTGTACAGTTCTTATAAAACTCATAGAAAGACGCTGACCATCTTTATTTCTAAGACATTTAAACACGGACTCACAAGGAGCTGCAGCCATTAGAATGGAAAGACACTTTGACAAGATGAGAGCCGTTTGAGTTTAATCTTGGATTCTTCCTTATGACACTGTAAATGAAACCCATCACTTAAGAGCAGAAACCCAACAATATCTAAATCAATGAGCCCTCATGGCACAGCATCAAGACTCTATATAGCCTCTACAGGCCGATCCCTGAGTTGTCCTCCAATGCTGAACATACAAACACACACACAAACAGAAGTCAGCGCAGGTTTATTTATGCAGACACACAGCAGCCATGTATCCCTGTTTGTCCAGGTGTTATCACAAAAGCCTGATGTAAATTTAAAGGTGACATGACTGTGTTTAGACTAAATACGATAGTTAATCTCACAAGGAGAGGTGACTCAGCGATGGGGTGATGACTGATGATTAACATGAATAAATCTCAAACATATGTGTCAATAACCTGACTTATAGAGTAACACGTGTGCCACACTTGTCTTCAGAGATCACACTGCGTACAACATTTGTCTACAAGTGCTGCATAAACTCAGCTTACTGGTTATTCACATCTTTGATGATTTATTTATATTACTATCTGCTTGTACATAGTATAATATTAGTTCACACTCTTAGTTCTCCACTGAACATAATATGGTCTCTCCCAGATCCCTATCTGATCTTCTCTTCATGTCTTTGAAACTAAAATGGTGTTGTAGTGAGACAAAACAGAGCCAAGAAAAAGGTTTGGGGTTCCACCCCATATACTTGAAAATAAATGAGCAGACTGCAAGTAAATCAGAACAAAGTGAGTAGACGGAGTCCAAAATGTGTCTGACTAGATATAGGTGAGTGGCGGTTTTATAAAGGGTGAGCAGGAAGAGGCATGGCGTTGGTGGTGTGTCCAGAAGTGAGGTGGATCATGTAAGCTGAAATGGGTCCAGGAAGTCCTTTGTAGCATTCTTGAGGTAATAAGGCGTTCAAAGGTCTTCATGACCACAGAGGTTAAAGCTACTGGTCTGTGAACTTTAATTTCTTTGACATTGGAATGATGGTGGAGACCTTGAAGCTGACTGGAACAGTGCACAGATCCAGAGGTTGGTTGAAAATGTCTGCAAAAACTATAGATAACTGTTTTGCACAGCGCGTGAGTGTGGAAGAGAAAATAAGGTCCAGTCCTGCAGCTTTTTAAATATTTTTTTAATAAGCTGCAGACGATTTTTGCAGTGATGACAAAAAGGTAAAACTGAGAAGAAGAGGAATGTAGAGTAGTAACAGTGAGACCACCAGGTAGATTTATATCCCATTGTCTTTCAAAGAGACCATAAAACTGACTGAACTGATTAACCGGACTGGGATCAGCAGAACTGTTTGAGGTTTGTTTCTTGTAGTTGGTGACTTCTTTCAGGCCTCTCCAGACTGATGCATCTGCAGAAGGTTGTTCTTGCAGCTTCTTTGAGTACTTTCCTTCAGCACCTTTGATCCCTTTCTCCAAGACATAGTTGGCTTTCCTGTAATCCTCACGATTGTGAGATCTGAATGCACACTCTTTGTCCTGGCGCAGTCGTTTGAGTTCTGGGGTGACCTCAGGCTCATCATTGCTAAACTTCACAATTGTTTTTGTTGAAATGCAAACATCTTCACAAAAACGAATATATGAGGTGACAGCATCAGTGTATCCGTGTATGTTGGAGGTGGCAGTTTTGAAGGCATTCCAGTCTGTACAGGAAGAGCAGTCCTGAAGGTCCTCTGTTGCCTTTCTGGTCAACTTTCTCACTCTTCTATTGAATGACTTTACAGTTTTCAGCTTTTGTTTGTAAGCAGGAACAAGGCGAGTCATGCAATGGTCAGAATTACCAAGGTGGGGATCTCACAGGAGAAGGAATGATAAGCATCCTTAATAGCTGCACACAGTAGTAGTGATCAAGAATATCTCCATCTCTGGTAGGGCTTTTTATTTGCAATTGATATTTAGGAAGTTAGGTTCAAACTGACATGGTTAAAATCGGCCAAAATAATGATTTGCAGGTCTGGGTTGTTATTTTTAATCTCTTACATTAGCGTGTTTCCACTGCACTTTGTGAGCTTTAGTGTGAGGGCAAATGTCAACACCAACTAGAATCACTGAGGAAAACTCGCATGGCAAATAAAACAGATTACAGTTTATAATGAGAAATTCTACATTGGGAGAGCATGATTTAACAAGAACAACAACAACATTTATTTGTTTTATTTATATATCACATTTTCATACCAACAATGTCGCTCAAAGTGCTTTACAAGGTGAAATAAAAAGGAAGATAATATAAAACATAAGATTAGGCAATAATGTAATACAGTATGTAACAACAAAAAGTTAAGTCTGAATGGTCAGTAGGAAAGAAAAAAAAACCTCCAGTTAGCCTGCAGAAAAAAAAACAAAATCTGCAGGAGTTCCAAGGCCAATAGACCACCCAGCCCAAAGTGGGCATTCTACCTGACATAAATGATCTAAATCAGTCCTCAGGCTTCACATGGAAGAATTTCAGGAAGATGGTCATGTGGCTATCTGGGACACCCGCCATTCAATCCATAAACACAGGGGGCAGCATGGTACCTTGATCAGTTGGTGGTGGCGCAAGTTGCCACCACAGAAGAACTGGAAAAGACAGAAGAGAAATGTACAGATTAATAGGGAATTGCAGAACCCAGAGGAAAATGATAATTCAATGCCCATATTAGTGCAATAGGGATACAACTAAAATGTAGCTACAAAAAAAGCTATTTAAAATAACGGGTTTTTAGCAGTTTTTAATTAGTTCCACTGTATTAGCCTGGCGAATTTCTATTAGTAAAGAAATCCAAATTTAGGTGCATAACAGCAAAAGGCCGACTCACCACTTCTTTTCAGATTAACTCTTGGAATTATAAGCAGACCTTCGATTGAAGATCTGAGGTTATGACTTGGGGTGTAGGGGACAGACATTCCAAAATATAGCAAAGAGAAGATTATTTAAGGCTTTGTAAACCATTAGTAATATTTTAACTGATTCACGTCTTTCTTAGGTGGTCCTGAGAGGAGTGAGTTACAGTAATCTAGTCAACTGAAAGCAAAAGTGTGAA